>NC_081343.1:14781059-14786318 GCF_029784015.1 Lycium ferocissimum | reverse complement strand
ACAACAACAACCAAACATGTTACATAGAATCTAAACTATCATTCCAACATGGCATTACGATACTCGCATGAGTTCCCCACTCAAGGTGCACGGTTAACTCCAACACCTAAATTTTCCATGAATTCATTCATGTTTAATACTATAACATGTCCACACCATTTACAACACAAGAAAAAAAAAGAATTCTCACCTTTTTCCTTCACTCCCCACGTTGGCTCAAGTCTTCCAAGAGGGAAACGAGTGACTTGTTGGTCCATACAACGATTCCACGTTAACGAGCACCCTTGAATTAGTTGTTTTGCTAAGGGAACCAATTTTTTTAATGCAAGTTTCTTGGTCTTGATTTTTTCTCCTTGTAGCCGTGAGCTCCTCCTCTTGTCTTCTCCTTATCTTCTTGATTTTTCTAGAATGAGAAATGAAGAGGAAGATGACTTAGTCATCTTTTAACTTAGCTATGTAAAATAAAAAAAATATGCCTTGGCCCACAACTTACTTGGCCGGCCACTTTGGCCCTCCATTTCAATGATTTTCAAATTTTTCTTATTTCATTTTTGGCCCCAAATGTTTACTTGACAATTTCCATGCCAAGAAAGTCATATACCACTTATTTAAAACAAAGTCAGATTAAAGAAAATCCCGACTTCTTGTCTCGGAATGGCTGTATCCTAACTTGTCATCATTAACCATTATCCCGTATGAAAATGACGGATATAACAACGGTCCGATCGCCAGAGCATGCGTACCATCCAGGGGCTAATATCCCCACGGCGTTTTTAGCATCAATCCGGGGAGCCAAGCGGCGGACGTGCTACCCGCGTGGCTCCCTCGCCGTGGTCCGCGCCCCCAAACCCAGTCCGGAACCCCACCGGTGTAGTAACGCCGGCGGCCGCCCGCCGGGCACGAGATAAAGCTACTCCGGCCATAGTATCATTCAGGCCCACAGAGTAACTCGTTGTGTCCGTGCCGGGCCTACGCCATCCCCTCCGGGTCCGGTCCTACCCGCCGATACCGAGCTCGGATGGAGATCTCTCTCGGCCGCCGGCCCACCGTCGAGCTCTACCCTCGCCGAGGTAGCTCGTGGCCTCTCACCGGGGCCGCGCCCCGATCTATCACCCGCCTCGTGTGCCCTCGTAGCGCGGGCTCGAACCCAACCTCGGCCAAAAAAGCTGGTCCTCACCATCCGGAGAGAAGATAAGAGTCGATACCAAGGATATTTCCAGATACCAATTTGAATAGATTAGCACGATGGAAAGAAAAAAGATGAGATTTCCTAAACGTCCCATAGCGTCCCGCCGATAAGTACGGAGCTCATCGTACAGATCCACGAGACTCTACTAGACACGTTCTTGTATAAAAGAGCGGGTAACCTAAGGCTGAAAATTTAAATTATCATGACCCATTTAGAATAGTCATGTGGCACCTACCTTCCCACTGGGAGAACTCTTAGGGTCAACATTGATGATAAAAGAAAATAGCGAAAGAAAGTAAAATAACATAAGTCCCCACAATATAATATAATGTTACAAGTGCAAAAAATAAATAAATGCACCCAAGATTCGTCCCGGGGCATACAAGAGTATCTATATCCGAATACTAAGGTCCGACAAATAATAAATAAGTAGTCTCAAATCATGTTCCTCAAGGAAAGAAAACATAAATAATGAAAAGTCTTCGAGATCGGGACGCTATGCTCCCCCAAAAACTCAACCGGGGGGAAAGAGTCGATCGCCCACGAGTGGAAGAGATGGGATTGATCCCCGATTCAAAAAGAAGCAAAAGGGTAGGTAAAGAAAACAAAGCGGTGGGCACAGGGCCCGACAAAAGATATATAAAACAATTTGAAAATAACAGATAGGGGAATTAACAAGATAAGATAAAAGATCACAAACAAGTGTTTCCATCGCCATGTAAAGCCTCAAAACCCAAATACACCTGCCCAAAAAAATTTCCCAACCAATAATCCATATGAAATCAAGCCAATGCGCAATGCAATAAGGGAAAGGATGTAGCCATTAAATGAGGGTGCCTTTCCCGGATAAAATACGCGCCCGAGCAAACTGGGGTGACCGAAGTCAAGTACCCCCCACCCCAAATTTTTCCCCAAACAGCGGGACTCGGCAATTGCTATGGGGGGTTCACCGGCCCCACTGGGGACCCCAGCCTGCACTAACCGCCCCATAAATCGAGATAAAACGCATCCCGGAATGATTCGACTTCCGTCATCGGCCTTCTCATAATCACTCAAGTAAAAGAGTCGCTCAATCAACGATACCGACGAATTACCACTTATCGCCCATGCATCATGAACATGAGAAAATGCATAAAAATGCACATATCAACGATTCCCGAATTGAACCCTGGACATCGGCCTTCTCACAATCACCCAAGTAAAAGAGTTTATCGACATCAACATACAATCAATGATTCAATGGATCTTCGACATCGGCCTTTACAACCACTCAAACAAGGAAAGTTTATCAATATCATTACTATCACGATACCGATCATCAATGTATTGGCCATGTATCATGAAAGTGTGAGAACGCGTGCAATCCGTACATCAAGTATCAACAATCAAGTTCAATATCACAAGTACCACGAAGGGGTATGCAAACAATGTATCATATCACAATACCAACAATGGTATGCCGACATTATATCGATATCACTAGTACCAACAACAGGTACGTCAACAAAGTATCATATGCAAATACCAACAACGGTATACCCATCTTATCTCAGTCATGACAGTAATGCAAATTCTAATATCTACCACTATTCGTGGCAACAAACCATCAAAATGGAACAATAAACACATAAAACGGGTTGGCTAGTCCCATTACACAACAGGGACCAACCTAAGGTAATATCCAACCCAACTTCATACCCGAAGGTTCGCATGCTGTCTCCAACATTATATTCTAAATATGTGATTCGCTATGCATAGTCTCACTTGAGGTAATCTATAACCTACCTGGACTGCCAAACCGCAACACCAACAAGTCATTCAATCGCCTTACCCTTCCTCTGAAGCTCAGAACCAAAGTAGTCTAACTATAATCGAATTCTAAATTAGAAATCATGGAGAATGATATCAATTAGGTCTATTTTAACCCTAGAAATTGGGAAAACGGGCCCACAAGGCCAAAACGAAAAATTTGTGGGCAAAATACCATATTAAGTATTAGGGAATCATAACCCAACCATTAATTGTTGAATTAGTAACTTTTCTAATTTCTGATCCAAGTAAAAACCCCCAAATTGGGTATGAACCCTAATTCTCCAAATCCGAAATTCAACATTAAAAGTGGACGATATGGGCTTACTAAGCTTAGATTCATCACATTTTAACATTAACATCATCAATTTATCAAGTATAATCTTAGGGAAAAGTCTCCCAAAACGCTCCTACAAATTCAATTTCTATTGAAGTTGAGGAAGGGGAAAATCTAAGATGATTGTGATTAAAGAGGAGTAAAGGATTAGACAAGGTTTTACCTCCAAGAATTCCTTTAATTTGTCTCCAAGAACAGCTTTCCCAAGCTCCAATATCGAGATATGAAATAATTAAGGCCTAAGACTCATTTAAAAGATTTAACTGCCCGTCACTCGCTACAGCGGTACCGTGACCGCCCCAGAGGCGCTGCCCCAACGGCCACCTGACCGCATCGGCAGTCAAGTCTAAATAGCTAGGATGTTGCGACGTGCGGTGGCTACCGCCCCCAAAGTGCCAGCTACTTGCGGTCTTCCGGCCACCGGAGCGGCATCGGACACGAGAACTTGGCCTAAGTTTTTCGGATCCGATCGATTTTCGACTCAAGTTAGAGGCCATCTGCTCACATACCAGATACTTAGTCCCACATAAAAACACGCTACCGACGCGCTTGTGGCCTCAGAATTCTTAACAGAGGTCTCATTGACCGAGTCAACCACCGATGCCTTAATTCCCAATTCCCATCCAAGTCCAGGAATACGTCTGAATGCATTTGGGAACCAAACCGAATATACATACAGGTTCTAAACGACCATCCGGATCTCTTGGAATTGACAAAATTTTGAAGAAGGTCCGTTTTCCCAAAAGTCAACCTCGGGTCAACCCTTTTTCACTTCAAGTCTATATTTTTCCAAAAGTTTCTCAAATCCAGTCTAGACACCACGGGAAGCGTGTCAACGGTCCCTTAGGGTCAAAAGTGGGCCAATCAATGCTCGGGAATGGGATAAAGTTCTAAAAGAACTATAACGACCGAACGGTTCATTACAATATTCCCGATGTTGCACAAGTTCCAAGGGATTTCTAAGAACCCCAGGCATGGCTAACACCGGGGAGACTAGAACTACCCCGAACTACCAAACCAGGTCTTAATATACATCCCAACAGCTCAGTATTCATATAGAGTATAGGAGTTACAATGCATACATATATGTGTATACTAGGCAATGACCAGGAAAAAAGAAAGGAAAACAATACTTCAAATTATTTACAACTACATAAAAGGAAAGGAATTACATAAATCAAATGGGGGGACAGTCCCTTCCAAATATACAACTACTTTTACACTTGGGCCAAGTGAAAATGCAAATGCTAAACCACGACGAATGAGCCCAAAGTGTCACACCCTAATTTCCGTTAGGGCGTGATGGGCACCCGACCCTTATTTAGGGCCGAGCGAACCCGCGGACTCACATACAGTCGTACTCACGTTGTGCTCTCAAATCATGACACAAATATACATAACAAAAAAATTTATCGAAGAATAATATGCTTTTCTTGCTTTTCCTCAAATCAAATAAAATCTTGCAACATATGAAACTATACCGCTTACATAGCCATTTACATAACCGACATCTAATACCCACAACACGTATTCGCAAAGACTCTAACTCCTAACATGTATCCATATCATAATGCTCGACACAACAGAAAGCTCCCAGAGAAAATGGAGCTCGCCAATCCCGCCGGAACATCATCTCGCTAATATCCTCAACTCATCTCGGATGTACCCGCGCGCATTTAAACGCAGCCCCCGGAGAAAGGGGGTCGGTGACGAATATGTACCGAGTATGTAAATGAAAAATATAATAAAGCGGATCATACCGAAATAAGGAGTACGGAAAAACATAAACGTCTTTGCCTTCTTGGAAAACATTAGTTATACATATACACATACCGGGAATAAAAACATATCATAAAGTATACTATTACCGTACATATATAACCCGCCCCCGGGAGGGACTCTGGTAAATCTAACATAATATGTA
>NC_081343.1:14751898-14780959 GCF_029784015.1 Lycium ferocissimum | reverse complement strand
TTTTTCATGAATGTGTAATTTGCCAATTCAATTTTGCCCTTGGCCTTTCACAATATTTCCTTGAGTCACTTTGTGAATTTCTCATTTTACCTAACAGCCTTTCCTCATATTTCCACATCCAAAATTTTTATAACCAACTTATATGTCAAACCAGATCAACACATTACGTTGTCCTTAACTTGTCTCAAAATCCCAAGGTGTCCAAATATTCAAAATACGATTTATAACACTTGTGTTTAGCTTATCGCAACCATCTCAAAATATTCGAACGTGCAAAGTGCGGGGCATAACACAAAGGATGAGCCCAAACTGAGAAATCTGTCTATCCTAGTATCAAAATAACATCCAACTATGGTATTTCATAATAAGGAAGCCAACTATAGACTGGTTCACCAGAAATTTTTAAAAAAGAGGAAACTGGAAATTCACTAACAGGTGCAATCACTTCTCATTTATGGTAACAAAGATGTCATTTTGCCTTTGGAGAACACACATCATACCTAGCATACCCAAAACATACTATAGGTCTATCCAGTTTTCAAACAAAGAGATAAACAACCTTTTGTAAAAGAGCAACAGACTGAGGGAAGCCAACTGAATCAACTAGTTTAAGATGGTAAAGGACAAGAGAACAAGGTAATTCAGCTAAGCTGGCAACATTAAACAGAGTGCAAGGACTGGTACTCAAAGAAAAACATCACACTTAGGTGTAACTCAAATTAGACCATGTTGTAGCTTAAAAAAAAAGAGGTTCAATCAATCCAGGTGAGGGTCTCTAAGGCATCACACAGACAGGTTGTAGACTAGGTAAAATGAGTAAAAGAATTAGCATCCAACTCAATAGGATTTTTAAAGGAGGAGGTCAAGTTCATAAAAAGTAAAAGGTACAGTTTGGTCTGGTCATGACCTAGAATAGGGAAAATGATTTAATAGTTTAATACATAATGGGAAAGCAACATTACTCACACTACTGGAGACTACAGAATAAAAAACAAGAAGCCACATATATATTATTTTTACAAAGTTTTGCAGGTTTAGTGAAAGACAGGCATGGTCTCTTTTACTGTGAGGATAAACTCTTGATGGTTTCAATATTGAAAGCAGTTGATGGACAGGAAGGAACAATCAAATGCAGACACATATAAACAAACCAGGGATGTCATAGTTAGTCACCTGTAAGTTCAGTTAAAGAGAAACGAAGGAGGAAGAGGCAAACGCCCACAGGAGGTTTGAAAAGAAAATAAACTTTCACATATAAGCTTGAAAAGAAGGAGTTTACACCTATCAGACTAGGTTCTAAAAGGAGTATACAAGCACACACTGGGTTTTTTGAGAGAAAGAAAGATAGTCATTAACAAATTCAGTTTTGGAAGGGCCAAGCAATTCTGCATGCCTAATCTTTGAAAAGGATCAAACAATCCACACAAATGATTTTTAAAGGAGAGTAAACACTTCACAACTTAGCTTTTGAAAAAGATCAATCATTCCAACAGGGTCAGCTCTGAAAAGAACAAATATCTCATATACTTGGTTTTGAAAGGAAATTTTTTTTCCACACAGATGGTCTTACAGGGAACACACACTTCACAACCATGGGTTTGAAAAGGAACAGAAACCTTCACACACTAGTTTTGAGAGAGAACAACTACTCACACACACTTAGATTTGAAAAAAGCAGCCATTCTATACACATGATTTTAAGGAAAGCAGACACTTCACCACTTAGCTTTGAAAAAATATCAATCAGTCCTACTTTTAGTTTTAGAAGGAAGCAAACACTCACACATATTTAGGCTAAACACATATCACTGTTTGTAAATCACACTACCATTTTAGGAAAGAGATCTCTCAATATAAGCCTAAAACTTTAACAAAAGTGAGTGCAAGCAAGTGCTGCAATCACCATATAGAGAGAGAGGAAATTGGATTTGTACTCTTATAAGGAGAAGCAAAGCACAAAAGCACTATAGTAACCAGCCATACAGAATAGTGATAAAGAATAGGGGTCCAGCATCTGATCAAATACTTTTAGAAGATCTTTTGCTTCTTATTTCATTTTATCAATTAGGAAAAAAGCAAGAACTAACTTTATATTATTAGACTTAAGCCAAAATGAGTTTGAGATGGCAAGTCTCTTTTAAAGGAAACAATCAATGCAACTTGCTAGCAGACTTATCAGGTTTTGTTTCAAAGAAAGTGTAGGGTGTGCTAGATCCAGCAGTATCCTATGTTTGACAAAAGAAAGAGTATTGAGGTCCGATTCAAGAGATACCAGCTACATGCAAGTATGCTCATAGCCTTAAGTTTAGAACAAATGTCCAAACAAGTTTTTTTTTTTTTTTCTGACTGGATGTGCCCATCATAAAAACAAAAATAGTCATAGGCTTTATCAAAGACAATTTCAACAAGACTCATCACACACAAAAAAAAAAAAGAAGAAGTTTTTACATAGACATATTAAGTACCTAAAAGACAACAAGGTGAAATCACACTAATATATGAACTGAACCTCTATTTTGAATCACTCAATAAAGACTAAACAGGCACATATGAGAAAGATTACTGTTTTTTGTGAAAAATGTTGACCATTTCATGCCAAATTACTTGGATCAAAATGAAAATGGAACAATCAGCAAATCACAAAACCATTCAACTTGACCTTTTTAAATAAGATAACAGACAATTAACCAAGCACAGTCATCCAGACAATCAACTAAGTCAACTAAAAGCACTTACATCAAAGGAAATCCAGAATCTAATCTTACTTCTCATAAACCTTCAGACTAAACTTAATCTCTTATTACCTCATTATTTCACCCTATTTAAGCTTGGTGGGATATGATGACATAAAGGGAATTGATCCTTGTTCTTTTCAAACTGAGATAACCTCACAAAAAAACTCTTTTCACTCAATGATACTACATTATCAACATCAGACTTGCCCATATAAGACCTTTATCTAAAATTAGAAGAAATAGAGGTTGCAAATTGTTTTTATGACTAAACTACCATACTTAAAGACAACCAGGCTTTCAAATGATAATAAAAAGACACTATGAGACTAAACAGACCAAATTAGAACAAGGAAGGCCAAATAACAAGACCCTTTGAACTTAAATCCCCCCCCCCCCACAATCTCATTAACAATCATGTGTAAGTGACAAATTCAAGTTGAGATAATTCAATCCAAAAAGATTCTCCAAAATTTATAGGAAAACAACTATATTAACCCCCCCCCCCCCCTTTTATACCTAAATTCAATCTCCAGTTATGCCTTAAACCATTTTCACTCACCAGACCATCACAAACAAGCCAAATGCTAGCCTTACATTGTCCCAGGTTACACAGTCAAGTAACAAACATCCTAGACACAACTAATGCATCCAAATGCCAGGTATTAATCCATATAATTACTTTTTGTTATTAATCAACCCCAGACAACTAATATTAACATTTTTTAGCAAGTAAGTCTATCAAACAGGTTACAAAAACAACTAATTACCATAGTAGACTCCTAATGGTAACAAATAATAACATAGTTTAACCAATAGTTTATAAGTAATGTACTTTTACTTTAAAACAACTCATTTAGGCAGTTCAGTCCACAAACCAGATGACTAAGCCTTATTTCATTCCAAAAAAAGGAAGTTGAAATGAACAATTGACTCAGACTTGAACTATTAATATCTAAGTAATAACAACTAAAAGAGCATAAATTATTTCAAAAAAATCAACCACAAGGAGCACTTATATCCACAACACAACTCACAAAAATAGCAAAGCTACTCGAAATAATAAGAATCTGCTCAAAGGTCCAAAACACTTCGATCCTAGCAATACATATAACATGGGGGGGGGGGGGTATACCTTTAAGGACTTGTTTGGCCATTTCCTGGTGAGAGAAGGACAAAGCATTTAATGCTTCGTCCTCTCCTCCGCATTATACGCATCCACGCTGATAAGAATGACCGAGAAAGGGGCGGGTAGGTGGTGGAACAGTTAGGTGGCGCTAGGGTTACCCCCTTCACTTTGCATACAGGCCCCTAAGGCCAAAAAGAAAATGATGGGGAGGAGTACAAGACCCCCCCCCCCCTTCCCCCTCCTTTAAGCCGCTTAATGGGCCGGGTCTGGTCCTTTATCCATTTTTTAAAAGCTGGCCCGGATGATATGACACACACACATATATGTATATGCACCATGTATATTCTCAACATACATGGTGTATATACAAACATATGTATAAAGGGTTGAGTCAATTAACCAGATAAAAGAAAATTAATCGACTGCGCAAACGCAGACAGAATCAGGATTTAAAGGGTAAAATGGTCATTTTTTTAATTACTCAAAGTGTCTTGGACAATAAAACTGGAATAAAACTACTCATTAATCTAATTTTCCTTGATTTAATTAAGTAAACAAATAATTATCCAACTAGGGTTTTCTTGCCCTTTTGATTAATTACAATAAAAACTATTCTTTTAAAACATCAATTTCCACAAAAAATTAAAAATACCCTAGAGGTTTCTTTATCAACTTAAAACGGTGAAATATAATCCCAAATAATTTCATAAAAATTACCTAGACCCCTTTGGGGTGCACAACTGATTTTATTTATTGTTCAAGGACTCCGAGCACTTAAAATAGATTTTGGGAGGTCAAAAATTATGTGTCAACAACTGCCCCTTCGGTGTTCGGGATGGCGGGGTCATCCCTGAGCAACGAAATTTGACTAACCCTAATTTTTTACGGGCCCGACTGATCTTGCCTTCAAATTTCAAGCAATTCACACATGTGTGGCCGGACCCTGGCTTCTGAGTTTCCTACATATCTCTAGCTATAATAGAATTCAGGTCACTTGTAGTTTGACTCTACGAAAAATTTTCATGTGTATAGCTGAAAGGTCCTGAGATCACCAGTGTTGTGAGGTTTTCTCAGAGACTTGTGGGAGGGTGACCGACTCTCCAGTCTTGAGTTTGCCTACATATCCCTGATCTTAGGGAATCATGCCACATGTAGTTTAACTCACTGGAGAAGAGTGTGCCCCTTATGCAGGAATACCTTTGGACTTCCTGTTGTGTACCCGACCTGTTGCGATTTTTAGTATAAGAAATCAAAAGCAAGCAAACTTGGCTAAGTCTGGGAGTGGGGTCCTCCAAATCCTAGTTGAAGAGCTTGACTCTCATGGGCACCCTTTTTTGGTAGGCGGCGTAAGAAAAGTTTCACGTTTACTCTGTAATTTGTCTGAATCCGATTCAGCAGGTTGGCTCTCTCTCAAAGATTGTGCACCTGCTTCTAAAATTTAAACATATCACAGATGTCTTCATGATATTTGCATGAATGGTCTTCTCTACAACAAAAGTAAACATGCAATGGCAGTATGTAATGAAATGAATGGCACTCTCGGCGGCATGAACGAATGGCACTCTCGGCAATATGAATGAATGAATGAATGAATTGATGGCCCTCTCGACAGTATGAATGAATGAATGAATGAATGGCCCTCTAGGTGATATGAATAAATGAATGAATAGTCCTCTCGGCGGTATGAATGAATGAATGAATGGCCCTCTTGACCGTATGAATGAATGAATGAATGAATGGCCCTCTCGGCAGGAGAAAATAAACGTGCAATGGACCTCTCAGCAGCAGAAAATAAACGTGCAATGGCCCTCTCGATAGCAGAAAATAAACGTGCAATGGCCCTCTCGGCAACAGGAAAGTAAAGAATTTAAAGGAATTTAAAGAATGGAAGAATTAAAAGGAATTAAAAGATACAGATATGGCCCTTGTGGCTGGATGATATTTCTTTCATCCGTAGTGTGGGCTGTGACCCTCGTGGTCGGATATGCCCCTTCATTTTTGTCAAGACCTTTTTGGTCAAATATGTCTTTTCGCTCATTCATTGGGACCCCTTTTGGCCTGATATGTCTTTGCTGTTCATTCTTTGTATGACCCTTCTGGTCAGATATGTATCTTCTCGTTCATTTGTTTTGTTGACCCTTTTGGTCAAATACCTCTTTGCCATTCGCTTCTTTTGTTGACCCTTTTGGTCAAATATGTCGTTGTTGTTTGTTCTTCGTGTGACTCTCATAGCTTAATTTCGGTCCACTATACCTTTGTCATTATCCCTGTCTGGACCCTTTGGTCAGCGTGGTCTCTATTGTTTGTCCCTCTCACGACTCTTTTCGCCAGCTACTTCCTTCAAATCCGGTATGCCTTTCCTTTATTTGCTGAGCCTCTTAGTCAGGCATGTTTCTCATTCTTTCTTCGTACTATCCATCTCTTGGTCTGATGTATTTTCCTTCGTCCATTCGTCTTGTAGTGTACATGATAGTCCGACGAGTTATTCTTGCCGGATTTGGCCTCCGCAGCTTCGTCGCTTTCCTGTTAAGACCTGCATCCATAGAAAAATTGTGAGTTTCCTAAAAGGCTGATTAGCATTGTCGTCCTCCCATCTGACGACTTCTCTGGATGTTCTTCTGAACCCTCTTGGCCTCGGTATTCTTAGAGACGGTTTTGGAGTGTGCTTATACTAACGAGTGTATATATTTTCTTGAAATCTGCAGTACAAATTAGCAAAGCGCATTGTTCTACATATACAAGTTCGTTATTATTACTATATATATATATATATATATATATATATATATATATATATATATATATATATATATATATATATATATATTTTGTAAAATCTTTTGTCATGACATGTGACTTTGAGTGCGGTCTTTCGGATCCCCCGGGAGGTACGACTGCTGAATCCTGATCTTGATGGAAGAACCTTAAGATAGTTCTGTCTAAGTTCGGGCTTGCCTCGAGCGGCTCTTGCTGTTTCTCATCATGCGGGAATTTTTGAGGTCCCCTCAAAAATTCTGCCCAGTGTAGGGTTTTATTTTGCTATCTCCCCGTTGATTGTTCCTGATAGGAATTTTTGAGATCCTCTCAAAAATTCTGCCCCAATGGGGAGTTGACACTGGTCGGTCCTTGTGTCGGCCCTCGTAGCTTAATTTCGCCGCTTCTATTCTGCTTCATTGTCTCTGGGGTTTTCTTAATGGTTTCTGGGTTTTTCTTTTATGACGACCGAGCTTAAAAATGCCTACGTATCCTGTCGCATCAGGAATTCAGGTCGGACGCAGTTCGGGATAAAGTAATTGAGTTTTGATTTTTCTAATAAAAGGACCGGGTCCGATATGGACTGCCTACGTATCCCACCACAGGGAAGTCAGGTCATTGCGTAGTTCATTATATAGATGATTTGTTTTTCTCCTATTCTAGCACGAGTACAAACAGGCTGTGCGATTACAAGGAAATAACAATGCGATTACATGCAAATGGAATCCTAAATGTAGTATCTCTTGAGCGCATCTGCGTGGATGGCCTTGGGCCACTCTTGTTCGTCCATCTCGACTAGTTTTACCGGTCCTTCCAGAGTACTTTCCTGACCATGTATGGCCCTTGCCAGTTGCGCGCGTATTTCCCCTTTTATTCCTCTTGGTGGGGGAAGACTTTCTTGAGCACGAGTTGTTCGATCTGGAAGAGTCGAGCGATGACCCGTTTATTGAAAGCTCGAAACATCCTTTGTCCGTATAGTTGTCCGTGGCATACTGCCACCATTCTCTTCTCCTCTATCATAGCCATCTATTCATAATGATTTTTAACCCATTCTGCATCCTGCAGCTCCACCTCTTAGATGATCCGGAGTGAGGAGATCTCCACTTCTGCAGGTATGACCACTTCTGTACCGTAGACAAGGAGGTATGGAGTTGCTCCGGTGCAAGTGCGGGTTGTCGTTTAGTACCCCAACAAGGCATAAGGCAGCTGTTCATGCCAATCCCGATAGTTGTCAATCATCCTTCTCAGGATTCTTTTCATGTTTTTGTTGGCAGCCTCTACGGCTCCATTCATCTGTGGTTGGTAGGCAGTAGAGTTTCTGTGTGTTATCTTGAATTTTTTGCAAATGTCCTTCATCAAATGGCTATTTAAATTGGCACCATTGTCTGTGATGACGGATTCCAGTTCACCAAATCGGTATATTAGATTGTTCTTGACAAAGTCGGCCATGACTTTCTTGGTCACTGACTTGTGGGAAGTGGCTTCCACCCATTTGGTAAAGTAGTCAATGGCAACTAAAATGAAATAGTGTCCGTTGGAGGCCGGGGGCTCAATGGGTCCTATGATGTCCATTCCCCACGCTTTGAAGGTCCATGGCAAGCTCATCACATGCAACTCGGTAGGAGGAACCTTGATTAAATTCCCGTGTATCTTGCATTGATGGCATCTCTACACAAATTTGACGATTCATGCTCCATGGTCATCCAGTAGTAGCCTGTACTTAAGATTTTCTTTGCAAGGACGAATCCGTTCATGTGAGGACCGTATGCCCCCGCGTGAACCTCCTTCCGCAGTTTTGTAGCTTCTTCGACGTCTACACACCTAAGTAAATCGAGGTCGGGAGTCCTTTTGTAGAATACTTCTTTGTTCAGGAAGAAACCGTTGGCCAGCCTTTTGACGGTCTTCTTCTGATTTGCTGAACTCTCAGGGGGGTATTCTCCCTTCTCTAAGTACGTTTTGATGTCGGCGTACCACGGTCAGCAATCTGGCTCGGCCTCAACGTGGGCGCAGTAAGCTTGTTCTTCCCTTATCGTGATCTCCAGATGGTCGATGTGAGCGCTTTTGGGGTGCTGGATCATGGAGGTTATTGTAGCTAACGCGTCCGTAAACTCATTTTGGGCTCTCGAGGTATGCCTGAAGTCGATATTGTTGAATCTCCCATATAGTCTTTGCACCAAATTCACATATGGGAGTATCTTATCGTTTTTGGTCACCCAACTTCCTTTTACTTTGTTTTCGAGCAAATCGGAGTCCTCGATTACCAACAACTCTGGTATGTTCATGTCCAATGCCATCCTGAGGTCGAGGACGCATGCTTTGTATTCCACTATGTTGTTAGTACACCTAAAGTTGAGCTTCACGGCTATCGGATAGTATTGTCCTGTTTCTGATATTAGCACCACCACGATGCCTGACCCTTTGTAACTAATCGCCCCATATAAAAACAGCCTCCATCCTTTGTATGGCTCCGTCAATTCTTCTTCCATAGCTAGTACCTCCTCATCTAGGAAGAAAGTCCATAAAAGTTCAAGGTCATCATCGATGGGGCTTTCTGCCGACAGGTAGGCCATGGCTTGTCCTTTCATTGCCTTTTGTGCTACGTATATGATGTCGAAAACACTTAGCACCATCTGCCATTTAGCCAACTTTCCCATGGGAATTGGTTGCTTGAATATATATCTTAATGCATCCTTTCGAGATGTGAGGTGGGCGGTGAACACCGATAGGTAGTGCCTCAGCTTCTGAGCGATCCAAGTCAGAGCACATTAGGTCATTTCTACGAACGTGTACCACGCCTCGCAGGATGTAAACTTCTTGCTTAGATAGTAGATGGCATGTTCCTTCTTGCCTTCCTCGTCATACTGGGCGAGCATCCAACCGAAAGAGTTTTTTGATACCGACAGGTATAGTAAGAGAGGACTCCCTTGCCTGGGCGGCACCAGAAGGGGGGATTGGAGAGATATCTCTTGATTTATTTTGAATGCCCATTGGCGTTCCTCAATCCAGTTCGTGGGAGCATCTTTCTTGAGCAATTTAAGGATTGGCTCCATGATCACGGTGGATTGGGCTATGAACCGCCCAATATAGTTCAGCCTTCCTAAGAAACTCATGACTCTTTCTTGGTTTTGGGCGGTGGTAATTTCTAAATCGCTTTGATTTTGGTGGGATCCAGTTCAATGCCCTTGCGGCTGACTATGAACCCCAACAACTTTCCAGCAGGTACTCCGAACGCGCACTTAGCAGGGTTCAGCTTCAGATTGAATTTGTGAAGCCTGTCTACGAACTTGTGCAAGTATGTCGTGTGTTCCGAGCTTTCCTTTGACTTTATGATGACATTGTCCACATAGACTTTGATCTCTTGATGTATCATATCATGGAATTGGTTAGTCATAGCCCTCATGTATGTGGCCCCGGCGTTTTTGAGGCCGAACGGTAATACCCTGTAATGATAGACTCCCCAAGGGGTGATGAAGGCTGTCTTTTCAGCGTTTTCCTCGCTCATGAGTATTTGGTGGTACCCGGCGAAATAATCTACAAATGGCTGCAGCTCATGCTTGGTGCAGTTATCTATCAAGTTGTGGATGGTCGGGAGAGGGAAGTTATCTTTCAAACTGGCCTGGTTGTAATCTCGGTAGTCCACACAGATTCGGATCTTTCCGTCCTTCTTGGGCACTAGCACTATGTTGGCCACCCAAGTAGGGTAGGACGTTACTTCTACTATTCCTAACTCGATCTATTTTTCGACTTCGTCCTTTATCCTGATACTCATGTTTGGTTTGAACGTCCGCGTACTTTGTTTGACTAGGGCAAAACACTCCTTGATGGGCAATATGTAGGCCACTATCTCAGTGCTCAGCCCTGGCATATCTACGTACGACCAAGCGAAGACGTCCACATACTCCTTTAGTAAAGCTATGAGCTCTTCCCTTTGCGGGGCATCTAAATGAGCACTGATTCGTGCCTCCTCGACATCTTCTCCATTACCGAGGCCGATTACCTTAGTCTCGTCCATATTTGGCTTCTTCTTTTCTTCCAATTCTTCCAACTCTTCCACCAGCCCTTCTGGCATCATTGTCGATTCATCATATTCTTCGTACTCCTGCTGGTCACCTTCTTCGCTCGTTTCGTGACACGTCATGACATTTTTGGTTGTTTTATTATGATTATTATTGAAAAAGTGAGGTGAAGTAAAATTAAGCTCATTATTGGTTGTTATTTCTTAATTATAAAAAGAGAAACAGTTATTATTAACTATCGAAAGTAGTAATTTGTGCGGATCGAAGCTTTCATTAATTCAAGAGGGTAATTGATTACAACCACCGTCCTGTCCTGAACAACGTCGGGCCGTTTCCATTTTAAAACACCGCAAAATATATTTTTTAGAAAGGGGGTGATCATTCGGGCCTCAGCTGATGTCACCTTTTTTAGCAATAAGTTTTTCCAAGAAAAGTCCACCTCTACCGAGGAGCCAAGAAGGGGTGGATGTCCAATTGTTCAGGCATTCTTCTGGCCTCAAGCTGTATATGCTGCGCGTCTCCTGACTTTTTCCAACGATCGCGTAGGATCCCTCTTCTTTGAACAGTGATTCGAGACTTTCAATAGCATCCTATTCATTCAAAGATTGGCAACTTTCTGCGGAATGACTGGTACAAACCCGGGATTAGGCTAGGTAGATTCCTTGTTCTAGGCTCCCTTCTAATTTCCCTCGTGAGCTCATCTTCATTAGGGGTATACCCTAGACCAAAATGGTAGTTTTCTTTCGAGATTGGCAAAGGTTCTGTTATCCCTTCGAGGTCCCTTCCTAGAGCTTTTCCTGATTCAAAATCGTTTCTCAGCAGGGTAGAGGCAATCATTTTGTAGACTGCCGGCATAGGCTTTTCGACCTCTTCATCTGTATGGGTGGCCCTACGTATTCCACTATGTGAAAATTTGAGAAATGAGGACTTCCTTCAATCATAGGGATAGTGCTGTAAGGATGCTTCTGAGTATCCTTCTCAGCTGCTATTACGATCTCTTGTCCCAGCCATTCAAATTTTATGGCCTAGTGGAGGCTTGATGGCACCGCACCGGTGGAGTGGATCCAGGGTCTTCCCAGGAGCATGTTGTAATTGGTAGTGATCGCCATGACTTGGAACTTTACTGTGAAGGAGGCAGGCTCGACCTGGATCTGTAGGTCGACTTCTCCTAAGGAGTCACTTAAAGATCCGTCGAATTCCCTGACATTTGTCGTGCTCTGGCAGATCTTTCCCACATCGTAGCCGAGCTGTGTCAGGGTGGTCGCGGGGCAGATGTTGAGGCTCGACACGTTATCCACCAAAGACCTTTCCTACGACCTTGTCACGGCACTCTAGGATGATATGGAGGGCTTTGTTGTGGGATGTCCCTTCAACGGGAAGTTCTTCCTTAGAGAAGCAGACTTTATGCTCTCCAATGATATGGGCCACTAGCCCAGCCAAATCCTCACTACTCGTTCCCATTGGTGTGTGTGCATCATCCAATACTTTCATGAGGGCATGCTTATGAGACGGTGAGCTAGCCAACAATGATAGCATCGAGATTTGTGTCGGTGTCTTCTTCAAATGCTCGACAATGGACTAATCTTTGGGCTGCATGGGTCGCCAGAAATCTCCGGCCCCTCCTTCGATTATCGCCCCTTTTTTTAGCATTCTCTTTCTTTGTGGCATTTTGGGCCAATTCTTCAGAAGTGTAGCATCTCCCTGAATGGGTCATGCCTTGGCTTATCGCAGTCTGAACAAAGGAATGTCTTTTTAGGGTCTGGTACAATCTGTTATGCCACTTGGGTCACCACAGGTGCTGGATCAAGGTTCTGAACACGGCCTTAGGAACTCTCAGACTGGGGATCAAGACTTTGAATTTGGGACATTCTTGGAGTGTGAGGGAATCCATTTTTTTTCCAAAGGCTGGGTGATTTCGGGAGACAACGTTCCACAAGCTTCCCAGTCTTCATCCCTTTCTATCATGTGGACCTCGTCGTTTCCATGATTTGGCAATGGGTTCGTGTTTACGTTAGGGGCGGCAGTTTCAAAAACAATTTCCCTTTTGTCGATCAGATCATGGATTTTGTGTTTCAGGTTTATGGAATCCTCCGTGCTGTGCCTGACCGATCCCAAGTGGTACGTACAAGTTTGATCGGCCCTATAGAATCGACTCCCGGGCTGTGCTCATTTTGGCGGGGCTTTCTGAATTAGCCCTGCGGCCAGCAGCCTCTCCAACAGTCTAGCCCTTGGTTCGAGGAGCGTCGTGAATTCCCTCACAGGTCTCTTCTCGAAAGCTGGACGTGGCGCATTATATGTAGGGGGTAGTGGCTGATTCTGGTAGTTCTAGATTTGATAGGCTTGTGGGGGGTTATTTTTTGGTGGACGATAGTTTTGCTGGGGTGGTGAGGCGCTATGTTTGTTGTGGTGGTGGTTGGTAAGTAGGGAATGAGCGATACACGGACACTGGGCGAAGCCGTATATGCTGGCACAATTGTGATAAATGCTGGTTGTGTGTAATACACGGGTGCTGAGCTGTATAGAGGGGTAGAGTAATTCAAAAAGGGTGGAGCTTGGTGGGAAGATGAGGGTCCTTTTGGGTTTTGATTGGAAATGTGGGATATGCTTGCCACGTCCTCTTTCTTCTTGCGGAAGATCCCTGCGGTGCTCTGTCCGGATGCTTTGTTGAAGATACTGACGATCTTTCCAGATTTGAGGCCGCCTTCTATGGCCTCTCCCATCTTTACCAATTCAGAGAACGACCTTCTGGCCATGGACAACATCCTCTCATAAAAATCTGCCTTCTGTGACCTGATGAATATGGAAACGTGTTCTCTCTCGCTCATTGGTGGTTGCACACGGGCTGCTTTAGTCCTCCACCTGCTGGCGAATTCCCTATAGTTTTCCATTGATTTTCGCTTGACCTTCTCAAGGTAGTAGCGATCTGTACGGTCTAGATATTGAACCGAAACATTTTCATGAAGGATTCTGCCATGTTGTTACATCTCGTTTTCTTCATGCGTGGGAAAGCGTGTGAGTTAAATAACATTAGCAATGGAAAATGAGGTTATCCCCCAAGCTTATAGGTGGTTAGAGTGATTACGGATGTATCATAAGGATTAGAAGATAAAAAAAATCGAAGAAAATATGTTTCGTCAAGGTTTGAAATTTATTTGAATAAAATACGGTCCAAGCTATAACATCCCGTATTTTTGGACCAGGAAATTGAACCATCCAACATGAGCAATTTTACCGAGGCCATAAAATTTGGTCGTATTCAAGCATGAAAATCAAGAGCTCGGTGAATAAAAGGATGAAGTCTTGAAATGGGTGTAGGACTTAACAAGTGTGACGATGATGGTTGGAAATAATATTTTGTGTGTGGCAAAAGAGGTTATGGACTTGCATTATATCACATGACCATGGTAATAAGTATAGAAAGTGTGCCAAAATGTTTACTATTTAAGTGAATAGAGATCAAGAAATTAATTATTGACAATTGGTTAATTGATGAGATTTAGTGGGGGACAAAGAATTAATTAGTGGATACATGTGATTAAGGGGAAGACTCAAGGATGAGTTTGGTAGAAAGAGATAAGTTTACAATTTTCCACGTGGCCATGTAATATCTGTATGTAGTGACAATGCATTACAATATGGAGGTGGCACCTTGCACAATTCAACTAGTTAGGTAATATAAAAGATGTGGACCCCACTGTCCACTAAGTGGGAAAAATATATATCCTATTTCTTGTTCATTAAGTTATAAGTATATGTAGATTCTAGCAAAATGGAGTTGTAGTGAAAAGTTAAGTGAGATGCTGAAAGAACAAAAGTATACATATTGGGATCGTGTATTTCTATTTTTGGAGGAAACATTTACGCGACTTTCCATTTTTATAGCAGCAACATTTTAACTATATTGAGATATATATTTCTTCTTCTCATCTTAATTTAGAGAAAGTTTCTTTATGAGGTAATGGCGCAACGTGTTCTTTTGTGGTGAAGCAAAACGTGAAGAACGTCATAGAGGACATGCCCACGCCGGTTAATCGGAGATTTCTGTGAAGTGAAGTAAGGTGGAAGAAGAGGATTTATTGGAATTTAAGGTAAGAATTCTTCTCCTTTGAATGAATTTAAGTCAAGCTGGATCATACCTAAGTTGCTAAATAACAAAGTACAAAAATTATGCCGTAAATCATATTTGATGTTATTGTTGGCTTATGGGCTGTATGTTGGACTGTTTTGTGAGTTATGTGGACGTTGGTAAGGATGGAAATTATGGTATATAGAATGAATAAGATGTTCTTGTGGTTGTTGTATATGTATATGTGTTTATGAAGAGAATTGATGGAAGATTTGTCTATATAGATTTGGACTAAAACTCGAGGAAAGAGATTTTGTGTTCTTGAATTAGTTGAAAAGGGATTATGGCATAATTCTTACTTGGTTTGATATGGCAACTTGTATGTACGATTGTTGCAAATGTTGTTACCATTGATTGGGAGTTGTTTAAAGTTGGATTGGAGTGGGTAACATAGGGGAGGTGCTGCCTGAATTTTGTCAAGTAACATGCTAGCTTAGACTTTGGATTATAAGTGTACTATAGTTAATACTTGATATCAATATTATTGTTGTAGATTAGGGAGCCCGGGATCTGATTTGTGATTAGCTTGGAGCGGATAAGGTATATTAAGGCTATCCCTTTCTTTCTTTTTGGCATGAATTACATAAACGAGCGAACGATTAACATTCATGACTCCAATGAATTCTAGTTCTCCGCAATACTTGACATGGCAGTTGTCTTTGATTCTCAAGTGTTGGTTCATTCTATTATTCTATTGAGTCCCAGATGATGATTTAGTTTGCATATGGTTGCTCATGATATTCTACTCGTGCATGCCGTTAATATATCATTCACCGAGTCCCGGGCCGGGTGTGTATTCGTGCACAGTTTCATTGCATTATTCATTGAGTCCCTCACTAGAGGGCCGGGTACGGTATATATATGATTATTGTATTATATATGGATAGGGCTGTACGTTGTTCGGCATTATTATATTATATATGGATCGGGTCTTACGTTCCTCACCATTATTATATTATATATGGATCGGGCCGTACATTCCTAGGCATTTTTATATTATATATGGATCGGGCTGCACGTTCCACAGCACTATTAGTATATTATAATCTATGCCTATCATATGCCAAAGAGTCAGTTTCAGTCATATAGAATTAAGCAAATATTCTCAGATGTTAGCCACAGATGCATTCAATTATTGATACTGGTTTTCATGATCCATCTGTACTTGATATTCTTATGCCTTACATACTCGGTACATTGTTCGTACTGACGTACATTTGCACAGGGCGCGTGTGTTCATGCCACACGGTCCCCATTGTTTTGCAGGTAAAAGTATTCAGCTAGGATGGTTGGCTATCAGCTGGGATTGGCAAACTCCATTTTCTTCCTGGAGCAGTGCCGAGTCATTATGGTTATCATGTGTGTGTACCGGTATGTCGGGGCCCTGTCCCGATTCATATGATTCAAGTGTTTACTCTTAGAGACTTTGCAGACAGTTTCCTGTGGTTAGTATGTTGAGATGTCATGTGTTGAGTAAAGCGACCATGTAGGCCGATATGTCAGTTTGACATATTCGATTTTTGATTAATTGAGTATCGTTCCCAAATTTCTATGGTTTGACTGAAAGTACTTTATTATATTTTCAGTTTCATTATGTGAATGCCAGAGGGTTCGCTCAGCTCTCAGTAAGAGTTGGGTGCCCATCATGCCCTGATGAGATTGGGGTGTGACAAAGTGGTATCAGAGCAGTTCGTCCTAGGGGTTGTCTGCAAAGTCGTGTCTAGTAGAGTCTTGTTTATGGTGTGTTGCGCGCCATATTTATAAACAGGAGGCTACAGGGCATTTAGGATAGTTACTTTTCTTTCATATCTAAGATCGTGCGATAGAGCCAAGCTATAGGAAATAAGACTCCTTATACTAACCCTTGATTTCAGCAGAAGAATGGTATCGACAGAAGAAAGTGATTGATGATATTGAAAGTTACAGAGGTAAGTCACTTCATTGAGGCTACGTTATTAGAATATTTATTTCTATGATAATGGGTTGGTTGTCACAGAGGTAAGTCAGTGTTCGTGCAACAGAGGAATTGATTGAATGTATCTCTTGATGATAAGTTTAGTTATAAGTTTGTGAACTAAACAAATTGAATGAATCAGTACAAAGGTAAGAATATTGAGGTATGATTGAAATGTAAAAAGTGAAGAAAGAAAGGTAATGTAAATACTAAGGTATAACAGGGCCGATCGCTAATGGATCAGGTACACCTCGAGGTGTGATATATGAGGTAAGTTTCGACATTTTTGTACTTTTACTTGAAATTGAAGCCCTGTGTAGCTGGGATATGTCGTATATATATTATCCCTGTGAGGCATTATTGGTATTTGCTGCTTGCAGGTTTTGGATAGTAAAGAAATATAGAGGAAACTCTATCGAAATTTTTCTAGAATTTAAAGGAGATAAGATATAAGCTTGTAATATGTCCTAACGGGAAAAGATGTTGTGAAAAAAGTAATGGCAGGATGGGATTAAGTTAGGAGTATCGTTGACAACTACAAGAGATAAGTTAAATGCTATTGAATTGATAGTAACGATAACTACAAGATCGACATTGATAGGGTAAAGAGAAATGCTAGAGTAAATTAGGCACACAGGTAGTACTAAAGCATGACATAGAAGAGAAAGGGTAACTCCAATAGTGTGTGATATTGAAGTATTGATTGGATGGATAAGCACAAGTAAAATACGACAAGTCTATTAGCAAAATAGAGTAACAACATGACAAAGGTACGAAATACGAAGGGTTATAGCGAATGTGAACACATTGGTAAGACTACTTATGTGGTAAGTGTAACAGGGCTGATTAGAAAGAGTAACAGGTTGAGTATGCTTACTTCTCGAGGTTTATTCTATTTTATAAGCCGGCTTACGAATGAGATCAAGAAGTGGCACTCTATAGAGTTGATTATGATCAGGATATAATAAGAACGCAGCAAGAACTGTAATACCAAGTAAGTAAAGTATAGCGAGGAAATGACTAAAGATGTGACATATTCTATATGAATAAGGAGTGAATGCAAGTGTAAAACCAATAAGCGAGCCATGGGGCAGTAGATAAGAACGCGTATAAGACCTTGTTATGGGAAAGTCCAGCATAGAGGTTTCGCAATGACAGAAATGATAGCAAGCAAAAGTAAAAAGGAAGTCAACTTGAAAAAGAAATAAGAGAAAAGTGATATGACAAAGTAGTAACAGTTTGTTATTTGTATAATCGAGATCACAAGGGATATCTTTTGCTGGAGGTAAAAGACCAAGACTATGGAAAGATGAATAATGAAATATAACGATTGTTTGGAAAAGGTGATGCGTAATAAGTCAGAATGAACAGAATAAGTTTTGGAAGCGAAGAATGGATTGTATAGAAGTAATCTATTCTAAAGGACAAAGCGGTACTGAGTTAAGAATAGGGTTCCGTGTGCGAGGAATAAAAGATTGATTATAAAATGAAAGGTAATAAGATAAATTGAGGAGGAAAGAATGTAAAGGAATATGTACGGGTATAGAAAGAAAAGGAAATATGCAAAGTACGCGCGCTTAAGAAATAGTCGTATCATGAGAAAAGGAAGATGCATCTCCTACGAATATCCTATACTAAGGCAGAACGAGTAAAGTATATAAAGGAATAATTTGGAAAGAAAAATGTGGCCATGAGTTATGAGTTTACCGTATGACGATAAAGCGATAAAGCAAGGGTATTATCGACGACAAATACGATATGATTATGATTGGGTTTGAAATCAATGTTGAGTACAACACAAGAGTAAAAGAGTATGAGGCATAAGAGGTAATAGTTGCGTATGAGACTTAGATCCTTGAAAACCAAGATGGTGAGTTTAAGGAAAAATGCATTTATGGTTACTATAAGTCGATTACGGGAAAGAGAGGAATAACTTGAGATGGGAAGAAAAGGGAAAGAAGATGCTATAAGTGAACTCTGAGTATCGAAGAATGGGATAAATGATATTACATGGATAGTACGGATAGCTAGACATATTACTATTTCGAGTATCCCTATGGGACAGAAGTTGTTAGTTGGAGCGGATGTAGACATTGACTCATAACTAATGGTTGAGCTAAGTAAAATACATCCTTGTTTGGATTGCTATGTTGGTTGTATTACGTGATTACAAAACTAAAAGATGAGTATGTTAAGACTTCACACATGAATTACCGTAGCTATAAATTATAGGAAATAGCATGAATATGATGCAGTATAATAAGGGAATTGAGGAAGAGGATATATGAATTCAAGATTGGAAGTGAGGTAACGGATTTGGGAATGGTATAAGTAAGACCCTTAAGGGGAAAGCAAGTAAGGAAAATACAAGTGTAGAGATTGAAACGATGAATCCTAAGATGTGACAGATATAGACTCTAAAACAAAAGGTGAGAGTTATCCAGAAATGAGTCTAGTAGCCAGTAAATAAATGAACAAGAATCGAGCGGGTATCTGAGACTTTACTGAAAATCATTCGTGAAGACCTTGAACAACATAACATTGAGAGCAAATAACTCAAGGAATATTGTAAAGGATAGCGATGCTATACTGGAATAAAGGCAAAGGAACCAACAGTAGAGTTGGTTGTTAATGATATTGCGATTTATAAGTGACAAATAAGAAGGGACATAAAGTTTTCTATAGTAGAATATAAGATGTGATAATCAGGGGACAAATAAAGGAAAGAAAAGAGTATGACGAGACAAGTTACTACAGATAGACAAAAGAGTTTTGGTATGTATGAGATACGTAAAATAGAACGAACCAAAGGAAGTGAAGTTTATTAATAAGATTAGATGTTCATAGACGAATCACACAAGAATGGTTATGTAACCTGCAAATATTTACATGTCGAGAATGAAACCAATTGGGTACTTAAAAGAGGAGTAAGAGGTAAGCAAGAATAGTGTATTTGTGATACTCCGGGCCAGTTAAGGGGAAATATATGGTAAATTGAGTCGAAATGCTGAGTTGGAATTTTCATTAAGGATAATTACTCTGAATATGATATAAGCATTTGTTATACGTTTCCTACGATAGCCCTGGGGTGTGTTAGATTACTTACGAATTCGATAGGATCATCGAATAAAGGGGGTTTTTACCGGAAGAATATTACGCCTTGGAACTTTCATTTTTTGTGGTTATAGCAAATTTCGAACAGTTTACTAGAGGATTATAAAATTTTCAAAAATTATGAAGCCTTTAATGAGTCAACGAGGAACACCTATGACAGGACATCTCGGATTGAATTTACCTAGACTCTACAGATGTGAATCAATACCATTATCATGGTCATGTGGAAGAAAGGAAGTGGGAGAGATTTGCAAACCATTTCAGACTTAATACCATTATTGAGCAAGAAAAATGATCGATTAGTCCGAGTATCAAGGAGGGTCATAACAAGAAAGTGACTCACTTATATCTCTTGAAAGGATATTCTTGAGGAATCAAGGGAGTATTGCAACCGAGAGTCATTACTAAGAAGGAAACTCATTTTCAACTATTCAAAGGGAATATTATAGAAAGTGCATGTCAAAGGATTAAAATGAGGACTCCAAGAAGGAGATACGCTGTGGGCTATGCGACCTAAATAAAGAGTAAAAGTAGACCTATAAGAATTAGAAGAGAGAATAAGAGGAACCAATATGCAATGGTAGACCTACCCTAAGGGAAAGACAACTCCTATTCTACAGTATTACTGGAAAGATGACTCCAAAACAAGAAAAACTCGACTTAAGCTTCAAGTATCGATGGATATAGTAAGTTGCAGTCAATTACGGAGGTAGCTAAATTATGACCACTTTCTTTGGAAATTTAATAATAACTGATGTCAGGTGGAGAATGGTATTAAGTTAGGAAAGGAGAGGCACAACATGATAGACGAGTTCTAGTTAGAATTGATTTGTTATAAGATCACCATAACCAGTATATTTATACAGGACTAGTTTAACATTCGAGGACGAATGTTCTAAAGGGGGGAAAGATGTTACATCCCGTTTTTTCATGCGTTGGAAAGCGTGTGAGTTAAATGACATTAGCAACAGAAAATGAGGTTATCCCCCAAGCTTATAGGTGGTTAGAGTGATTACGGATGTATCATAAGGATTATAAGTTAAAAAAAATCGAAGAAAATAAGTTTCGTCAAGGTTTGAAATTTATTTGAATAAAATACGGTCCAAGCTATAACATCTCGTATTTTTGGACCAGGAAATTGAACCATCCAACAAGAGCAATTTTACCGAGGTCGTAGAATTTGGTCGTATTCAAGCATGCAAATCAAGAGCTCGGTGAATAAAAGGATGAAGTCTCGAAATGATTTTAGGACTTAACAAGTGTGATGATGATGGTTGGAAATAATATTTTGTGTGTGGCAAAAGAGGTTATGGACTTGGATTATATCACATGACCATGGTAATAAGTATAGAAAGTATGCCAAAATGTTTACTATTTAAGTGAATAGAAATCAAGAAATTAATTATTGACAATTGGTTAATTGATGAGATTTAGTTGGGGACAAAGAATTAATTAGTGGATAAATGTGATTAAGGGGAAGACTAAAGGATGAGTTTGGCAGAAAGAGATAAGTTTACAATTTTTCACGTGGCCATGTAATATTTGTATGTAGTGATAATGCATTACAATATGGAGGTGGCACCTTGCACAATTCAACTAGTTAGGTAATATAAAAGATGTGGACCCCACTGTCCACTAAGTGGGAAAAATATATATCCTATTTTTTGTTCATTAAGTTAGAAGTATATGTAGATTCTAGAAAAATGGAGTTGTAGTGAAAAGTTAAGTGAGATGCTGGAGGCAGCAACAAAGTATACATATTGGGATCGTGTGTTTCTATTTTTGGAGGAAATATTTACGCGACTTTCCATTTTTATAGCAGCAACGTTTTAACTATATTGAGATATATATTTCTTCTTCTCATCTTAATTTAGAGAAAGTTTCTTTATGAGGTAATGGGCAGCAACGTGTTCTTTTGTGGTGAAGCAAAAACGTGAAGAACGACATAGAGGACATGCCCACGCCGGTTAATCGGAGATTTCTGTGAAGTGAAGTAAGGTGGAAGAAGAGGATTTATTGGAATTTAAGGTAAGAATTCTTCTCCTTTAAATGAATTTAAGTCAAGCTGGATCATACCTAAGTTGCTAAATAACAAAGTACGAAAATTATGCCGTAAATCATATTTGATGTTGTTGTTGGCTTATGGGTTGTATGTTGGACTGTTTTGTGAGTTATGTGGACGTTGGTATGGTTGGGAATTATGGTATATACAATGAATAAGATGTTCTTGAGGTTGTTGTATATGTATATGTGTTTATGAAGAGAATTGATGGAAGATTTGTCTATATAGATTTGGACTAAAACTCGAGGAAACAGATTTTGTGTTCTTGAATTAGTTGAAAAGGGATTATGGCATAATTCTTACTTGGTTTGGTATGGCAACTTGTATGAATGATTGTTGCTAATGTTGTTACCATTGATTGGGAGTTGTTTAAAGTTGGATTGGAGTGGGCAACATAGGGGAGGTGCTGCCCGAATTTTGGTAAGTAACGTGCTAGCTTAGACTTTAGATTATAAGTGTACTATAGTTAATACTTGATATCAATATTATTGTTGTAGATTGGGGAGCCCGGGATCTGATTTATGGTTAGCTTGGAGCGGATAAGGTATGTTAAGGCTATCCCTTTCTTTCTTTTTGGCATGAATTACATAAACGAGCGAACAATGAACATTCATGACTCCAATGAATTCTAGTTCTCAGCGGTACTTGACATGACGTGTCTTTGATTCTCAAGTGTTGGTTCATTCTAATTATTCTATTGAGTCCCAGATGATGATTTAGTTTGCATATGGTTGCTCATGATATTGTACTCGTGCATGCCATTAATATATCATTCATCAAGTCCCGGGCCGGGTATGTATTCGTGCATAGTTTCATTGCATTATTCACCGAGTCCCTCACTAGAGGGTCGGGTACAGTATATATATGATTATTATATTATATATGGATCGGGCCGTACGTTCCTCGGCATTATTATATTATATATGGATCGGACCGTACGTTCCTCAACATTATTATATTATATATGGATCGGGCCGTACTTTCCTCGATATTATTATATTATATATGGATCGGCTGTACGTTCCACAAAGACTATCGATATTATAATCTATGCCTATCATACGCCATAGAGTCAGTTTCAGTCATATAGAGTTACGCAGATATTCTTAGATGTTAGCCACAGATGCATTCAACTATTGATACTGGTTTTCATGATCCATCTGTACTTGATATTCTTGTGCCTTACATACTCGGTACATTGTTCGTATTGATATACTTTTGCCTGGGGGCGCTGTGTTCATGCCACACAGTCCCAGATTATTTTGCAGGTAAAAGTATTCAGCTAAGATGGTTGGTTATCGGCTGGGATTGGCAAACTCCATTTTCTTCCTGGAGCTGTGCCGAGTCATTATGGTTATCATGTGTGTGTACGGGTATGTCGGGGCCCTGTCCCGATTCATATGATTCAAGTGTTTACTGTTAGAGACTTTGCAGACAGTGTCCTGTGGTTAGTATGTTGAGATGTCATGTGTTGAGTAAAGCGACCATGTAGGCCGATATGTCAGTTTGACATATTCAATTTTTGATTAATTGAGTATCGTTCGCAAATTTCTATGGTTTGACTGAAAGTACTTTATTATATGTCCAATTTCATTATGTGAATGCCGGAGGGTTCGCTCAGCTCTAAGTAAGAGTTGGGTGCCCATCATGCCCTAATGAGATTGGGGTGTGACACATGTCTTCCTAGCGGAACCACTGGTGCATGTCCTGTGTAGCGAACCATTCTGCGGCCTCACCGGTCAGGCTACGACTGAAAAATAGCTTGATCAAGGGTTCATTCCTCTTTACCCCGACTAACTGATCGCAGTATGAGTGGATGTGGGCCTTGGGGTTCCCTATCCCGTTAAAATTTTTGAATTTTGGGATTTTAAACCCTTCTCCGCGTGTCTAAATCCGGGTGCATGCACAGGTCGTCATATCTTAGGCCTGTCGCTTTGCTTGTGGACCTGTTGGACTTTTCCAACAACTCCTCCATCTTCTTCTCCATGTTTTTCTCTGGCTTGTCCTGTTTAGCCCTCCAAATCTTTTCCATCTCCTCATAGTGATCCAGTTTCTTGTGTCCTGGTGAGGTTTAATTTGGTATGTTGGGAGTGAATAAGGATACCTGGGGGGCGGTATGGTTGAATGGAATAGTGGTGTTTTGCCCCGCAGGCGGGGCTGGTGCTTGTGTTTGGCTTGTTTGATTGAATAATACAGGCTGAGGGGCTTGGTATGTGAGTACTGAGTGAGTGGTTCCTCAGACTTAAGTATTTTTAGCTGGTGGTGGAGTACGGTAAGAGCGGCCAGCATGGTTTGGGTTGGCGTGTTTATTGGTGGGGGCATGGTTCCTGGGGGGTAGATGGGAAAATGCCCGGGCACTGCAGAGCTTAACAAGGGAAAGGGAGGAGGGGCCCTTTTTCCTTCGGTGGAGGCATTCTTTTCTGCGTCAGTCGCCTCTCTTCTGGCTACCTTCTCCTGGAGAGTAGCGACGGTAGTTAACAATGTCGCAATCACATCCTCTTGGGATGCGGCCTCTTGCTAGTCCTGGGTGTCCCCATTGCGGAGAGCGAGCTCATTTCATGTTTCCTCGGGAGTACCCGTCATTTTATCCTTTCCTTTATTGGGGAGGGATGCTAACGCGGCTTTGGATCTTGTGAAATATGCCAGCTTTCAGTATCACGCTAATCAGCCCTTTTCGA
Organism: Lycium ferocissimum; assembly: GCF_029784015.1. Taxonomy (NCBI): domain Eukaryota; kingdom Viridiplantae; phylum Streptophyta; class Magnoliopsida; order Solanales; family Solanaceae; genus Lycium; species Lycium ferocissimum. The sequence continues at coordinate 14,756,394 of NC_081343.1, read as the reverse complement.
TACGATAAAAATAACTCGACGGTAAAGAGAGTTAGTTTCCGCACATCAAATGTAAAGGCAAAATATGAAATATGGGTATTTAAAGCACAAGTAGCATATAAGATCGTATATTGAAGCTTGAGTACTCTTGGTCCGATGTTCTCAAGTCTGGGATATCGTGGGCTTTTATGTTCGGGTGGGTTTTGGTTTTGTGGCGTCGCGGTTTACTTAGCACGGTGAACCTTTGGACTTGTTATTTAGGCGAACGGAGAATTTAAAATTTGAAGCATGAAGGCACCGAGTCTTATGTAGACTGCCTACGTATCCTGCCGTGGGAAATTAGGCCCTACGTAGTTCGATTATAAAGAAGGATATACATTTTTCCTAAATATACTTTTGACTAATCCTAGCTAGAGACATCCCCAGACTAGGCCCGACTAGGGCTTCCCGTGTATCCCTCCACTAGGAAATCAAGTCGGCGCGGTTCCTTTACATTTTTTTATGAGGGTGGGGTTAACATTTGTGTAAAAGATGGGACACCTAGTATCTACCCAAAAGTATAGTTCCTGCAAGCCACTGTCCTTACGAACTTGCTTTCTCATGTCGAATCTTCCTTCGCTCAGAACCACGGTAGGCGCGGGACCAAAATCCTTCCGGTCCTGATCATATTTTTAAGTTCGAGCTTGAAAGCATGGCATCCTTCAATATCATGTCCCTGTTACACCTCGTAGGCTTTGTACATTGAGATTCACTAGGTGTTAGTCATTCAATTGTGGACATTGGAATTACCTCCAAAGATATATGAGATTATATGTGCTTAGCTTATGACAATGAGGGGCAATTTTGGCCCAACTTGGAGTAAGGATATATTTTAGTATATGAGGAGATTTGAAGCAAAGAAAAAGCCTAAAATGAAGTTCAGGAAGTCTAGTTTCCAACGCAATGAACCACACATCAATTGGCAATCGGGATCAAGCGTTATGATCATTTTAAAACAGGCTACCAGAGCAGGGATTGACTCTGCGCGAATGCGCCTGGGGGATGCCACGAACGCTCAGAGGAGCCAGGGTAAAACTCAGCGTGAACGCCCCCCAAAGTGGGGAGAACACGGTGAGTACTTTTTAGGTTGGTTTGGGCAGAATTTGGAACGTTATAAATGTTATACCTCGCATTTTGTACATTTGGATATTCCTAGTTAATGGCGGAAAGTTAAGGGCAAAGTTATATATATTTTCCGGTGTTGTTAAGAATGCATAAGTTGCGTATTCGTCTTTTATTGGTATGAGCATTAAGGTAAGAGTTGGAATAAGGAAAAACTAGGGGCTAAAAGTTGAGAATTTTTTTCCTTGAAAATGGCCAAATAGCCAAAGTGGCCGTGTGGCCATGAATGGGTCCCACCCATGTGTGGGCTAATATTTTCATGCCATGAAGTGGTGCATGTGTACGCCATGAAGTGGTGCATGTGTACACCATGTATTTTTAGGGGACCTATGTGTATATATGTATAATTTATTACTATGCAAGACTTATTCATCTTTTGTAAATTAAGGAATTTCTAGAAAATTGGAGAAAAGTGGAGAAAAAAAAAAGGAAAAGAAAAGAGATCATGGCCGGCCATGTGGCCATAAGTATATATATACATATGATGACCAAATAAGACATAAGTCATCATTTTGCAACTTTAGAAAATTCAAGAAAACTTGGAGAGAAAGAGAGGGAGAGTAGGTCGACCACGGGGAGCAAAAATAGAAGACCATGAGTAGTGACCAAAGCACTATTTTCTTCTAGATTTCTTATCAATTGGAAGGTCCTCGTTAACGTGGGGTTGTTGACAAGCAAATCGTTCGTGGTTGCCATGGATAGTCCTACCGTGGAGAAGTTGATTGGAGGAGGTAAGGTTTAATCCTTGTTTTCATATGTTATGCATGGCTTGTGGATGTTGTGGAGTGTGGAAATGAATGAAGTTCATGAAATGGTGGTGTGTGTGAGTGTGGCCGTGTGTGTGAGGTTGTGTAGGAGTAAAGAACTAATATATTTAGCATGTTTGGATTGTATATTATGGATAGTTGCGCGTGTGGTAGAATGTGTAGAAATGAATGAACTTCATGGAATTATGTATGTTGAAATTTGGCCGTGTAGGAATTTGTTTTGGTGGAACATGATGAGCTAATTTTGTGTAGTATTTTGGTTGTTGTTTGTTGTGGATTATGTGATGAAAATAAAGGTTTGATGACTCGAATGGAAATCGTAATCGTTGTGGGCTGATTTGGGACTTGTTGTGATTTTAATGTGGTTTCTTGTATTAATGAAAATGATGTTGCTAACGTATGGAATTGTTGACATAATCTATGAATGTGGAAGGAAAGAAAGGTGTTGGTAGTGTTCTTGTTGAATTGAATGGTTGTGGGTGAAAAGCATGTATTGGTTTGGCTTGTTTAATCATTGAGCGGATTATTTGAAAATGTTCTTGAATTTTAATTGAATGACCTTGGATTGGTATTTGAACTTGAGAGCATTGGTATTGAATTGATCATACGTAGTTTAGTTGAATATAAATGAAATGTTGTCGAATTGTGTAGAAAGGAATTATTAATATTAGAATGCATTTTGAATCACTATGGATATTGTTAATATGGTTGTTGGTTTGATTTGTTGTTGATTTGGCCGAGTTGAATTCTCGGGGATGTTGAATTTATAGGGAGATGCGGAATTTCCGTAATAAGAGTGACGGCTTGGAATCGATTCTTAAGTGTGTATGACTAACGGTTGGTGCTAACGACATTATTGTAGATCGTAAGTCGAGACGCAAGTTCGGAATAGGCGAGGAAGCGGACAAGGTATGTAAGGCTTACCCTTTCCTTCTTTGGCATGTCCTAGACGTAACCAAGGTATGACATGATTTGTATTTGAGGTAACTCCACTCTTACGTTTCGAATACGTATATATGATCCTTATTTGCTTCATGATGTAATATTCTTCGTATGGTCTTTGAGGTCTTATGTATATTTGGAGTTCAAATATTGCATAAAGGATTTTGTTCCTAAAAGGTTTTATGTCCAAAAACGTCCGTAACTTTCGTAAAAAGAACCGGATTGCTTCGAAACGTTCGTAGAAAGTTTTGTAACGTATAATGACTTTGATCTTCTAAAAAGGTCTTCGAAATGATTTGATATACGACTATGGTCCCTACGATACTTTGCTATACTTGTGATGTTTGATATGTTTTGAGTACCGTCAGAAAGATTTTTGATATAATTATCCCGATTTTCAAAGGACGATTCGTTTATGATTACTTCATTGAGTCTGCGGGAATGTTGTATGTATATGGTTTCTCACTACTCGCTCGTGCAGGCCTTTCAATATATCCACCATTGCGTCCGGGCCGAAATCATGTATTCGTGCACCTCATTGCATTGTTACGCCGGCCCCTCGCTAGAGAGCCGGGCACGTTATATTTACCGCGTCCCTTGCTAGCGGTGGCCGGGGGCATACAGGTATGATATGATGATATGGGGGAGGATGGCATATGACGATTCCACCACCGCGTCCCTCGCGTAGGTCGGGCACGTTACATGTAACACGCATATGATTTTCTTTACTCTTTACATGATTTTACTTACCGCGTCCCTCATTAGAGGGCCGGGGGGACGTTATATGTACATATGATGATTTTATGATTTTACTCACCGCGTCCCTCATTAGAGGGCCGGGGCACGCAGGCGTTTTTATGATGATTTTATGACATTGACATGTATGACATATGTTTTCAAAAGGCAAGTCTTACGATTTTTTGCACTCTTTTACTGCTCAGATCCACTTACACATATTTCATGCTTTTACATACTCGGTACATATTCCGTATTTGCTATTGGGCGTCGCGTTTCATGCCGCGCAGTATACCAATTGAGTCAAGATATTAGTAGAAGATGTTTCGACGCCGGATTGGCAGCTCCATTTGTTGGGAGTGCCGCCGAGTCAGAGTATTATTGTCACACCCCAATTTCCGATAGGGTGTGATGGGCACCCGACTTTTATCTAGGCCTACGAACCCTCAAACTATCGCAATACTCGTATTCATATTGGGCCCTCGACCAAATCATAAATACATAATAAAATTTGTACGAAAAAAACGAACATACTTTATATCGTTTCAAATCAAACACAACTTACGACCGTACAAAATCCGTAATATCATGTATAACAAAACGACGACTTATAGAGACGCTCACACCGATATCTTATACACACGACTCGTCTCGCAAAGTCTCTAACATGACTCGGATATCATAACACAAACAAACTGCCGACTCGGCGCGCTCCGAGCAAGTGGAGGCTGTGCCAATCCCGCTCGGAACATCTTCGCTAATATCTTTAGCTCGCTTGGGTATACCTCGCGGATGAAACGCGGCCAGAAGAAAGGGGTCAGTACGGAATATGTACTGAGTATGTAAAGGAAATCCATTTACAGAGTCATAACCGGAATGAAAAACTACGAAAAAACAAGTATAGGAATCGAG
>NC_081343.1:14697533-14751798 GCF_029784015.1 Lycium ferocissimum | reverse complement strand
CATACGTATACCGTATTTGACTAACTATGTTTTTGGAATGATGTATTTGGATACACTGAAATACTTTTAGATATAAGTGTATTTGACTGTATTTATATACAGCAGAAACTTGCATATTCAATGTATTTCAATTTGACAACTATATATACAATTTTTCGAGTTAATACAGTGTATTTGAAATTCTGCATCTGAAACTTTGTTAAAATACATTCAAATATAATCGAATACATTCAACTACACCCAAAACAAAAGGATACATCAATATATAAACACACTAAAATACACAGCCTCGTCGTGTATTTAAATGCACCTAAATACACCATTTTGAATAAACATGTATTCAGAGAAATCAAGGTTCCATGTATTCAAATACAGTCAAATACATGTGACATCAGATAAGGTTAGATACAACTAAACAGTGTATTCAAATACACTGAAATACAGTCAAGTACAACCAAAATGCCTAAATGTAGCCACGAATTGTAATTAGCAAAAAGGTAGCTATGGATTGAAAGCAAATATTAAAAGGTAGTTATTTATGTAAATTGCCCTATTTTAAATTGGGGGTGGGTCATTTGATTCCGAGCTTGACACTTGTCGCTCCATTAAAATTAAGGGAAAAGTTGTGCTAAAGTATAATGAGAGGAGTATATTTGGACCGAAAGTATAACAGCAGGGGTATATTTGGACCGAAAGTATAACGAGGGATATATTTAATCCTTTTCTGATTGTACAAGTGTATATTTGACCCTTTTCCATTCATAAAAAGGTGGACTGGACCGGTAAGCCCGCTGCTCATATAGTGATGGGTTAGGCTTGCTAGTTTAAGGCCAATCAAAACGATGGGCCAGCCCAGCCTAGCCCATCAAATTTCAAAGCCCGGATGGAATGGGCTAGCCTGTTTTGACAGCTTTATTTTCAAAAAATTGTACGGATTTCCCTTCATATGGACTAGTCTTTAATTTTTGTCCCTCAAATCGCCGGTCTTTAATTTTTGTCCCTACTTTTCACTTAATGAAAATCTATGGGCCAAAGTACACTTATTCGTTGGTCTATGAAACTAGAGATCCTGGGTTCGAAACTCATCAGAGTAAAAAAAAAAAAAAATTACCAGACAAAATTTTCATAAAACTATACCTATTCGGGCAAAGTTATACCTTAAGGCTAGATTTGAGGGCCAAAAATTAAAGACCAACTATTTGAAGGGAGAAATAGATTTCTGGTCCTTTACAAACTTTTTTAGTTTTATGACCTTTTTACAAGAGATCTCAATTTTTTACACATAAGACATTTGAAAAAAAGCACATAAGAGATCTGAAAAAGACATTTTCTGAGATCCTATTTCCTCCTATTTGAAGGGCGAAAATTAAAGACCACCCAAGAAAGATCATTTGAACCAAAATGACCCCAAAAAAGATCATTTGAACCAAAATACCCCAATAAAAAAAGGTTACCATACTACCTTTAACTTAGTAATTTACTGCGTTAAAGGGGGGCTTTTTTTTTTTTTTTTTTGGTTAAACTCCTCTTTCTTTACACCTTTTACGTACTTTAGCCGTAGATTAATCATGCTTCGAGACTATGAAACTTCAATATTTTATATAGAACCCTACTTATTTTTGTGTGATTAATAAGGTAGGCTTAATACATCAAGGATAAGCAAAACTTCGTTGTCACGACCCATTTCGGGGCCGCGCGTGCACCTATCTTTTCCACCTCGGTAGGCGAACCCTCTCATTGTGTTATACCTCGTATTTTGTACATTTGGATATTCCTAGTTAATGGCGGAAAGTTAAGGGCAAAGTTATATATATTTTCCGGTGTTGTTAAGAATGCATAAGTTGCGTATTCGTCTTTTATTGGTATGGAGCATTAAGGGTAAAGTTGGAATAAGGAAAAACTAGGGGCTAAAAGTTGAGAATTTTTTTTCATGAAATGGCCAAATAGCCAAAGTGGCCGTGTGGCCATGAATGGGTCCCACCCATGTGTGGGCTAATATTTTCATGCCATGAAGTGGTGCATGTGTAAACCATGTATTTGTAGGGGACCTATGTGTATATATGTATAATTTATTACTATGCAAGACTTATTCATCTTTTGTAAATTAAGGAATTTCTAGAAAATTGGAGAAAAGTGGAGAAAAAAAAAAGCAAAAGAAAATAGATCATGGCCGGCCATGTGGCCATAAGTATATATATACATATGATGACCAAATAAGACATAAGTCATCATTTTGCAACTTTAGAAAATTCAAGAAAACTTGGAGAGAAAGAGAGGAGAGTGGTCGGCCATGGGGAGCAAAAATAGAAGACCATGAGTAGTGACCAAAGAATTATTTTCTTCTAGCTTTCTTATCAATTGGAAGGTCCTCGTTAACGTGGAGTGGTTGTTGAAGCAAGCAAATCGTTCGTGGTTGCCATGGATAGTCCTAGCCGTGGAGAAGTTGATTGGAGGAGGTAAGGTTTAATCCTTGTTTTCATATGTTATGCATGGCTTGTGGATGTTGTGGAGTGTGGAAATGAATGAAGTTCATGAAATGGTGGTGTGTGTGAGTGTGGCCGTGTGTGTGTGAGGTTGTGTAGGAGTAAAGAACTAATGTATTTAGCATGTTTGGATTGTATATTATGGATAGTTGTGCGTGTGGTAGAATGTGTAGAAATGAATGAACTTCATGGAATTATGTATGTTGAAATTTGGCCGTGTAGGGGCTGTTTTTGGTGGAACATGATGAGCTAATTTTGTGTAGTATTTTGGTTGTTGTTTGTTGTGGATTATGTGATGAAAATAAAGGTTTGATGACTCGAATGGAAATCGTAATCGTTGTGGGCTGATTTGGGACTTGTTGTGATTTTAATGTGGTTTCTTGTATTAATGAAAATGATGTTGCTAATGTATGGAATTGTTGACATAATCTATGAATGTGGAAGGAAGAAAGGTGTTGGTAGTGTTCTTGTTGAATTGGAATGGTTGCGGGTGAAAAGCATGTATTGGTTTGGCTTGTTTAATCATTGAGCGGATTATTTGAAATGTTCTTGAATTTTAATTGAATGACCTTGGATTGGTATTTGAACTTGAGAGCATTGGTATTGAATTGATCATATGTAGTTTAGTTGAATATAAATGAAATGTTGTCGAATTGTGTAGAAAGGAATTATTAATATTAGAATGCGTTTTGAATCACTTATGGATATTGTTAATATAGTTGTTGGTTTGGTTGTTGTTGATTTGGCCGAGTTGAATTCTCGGGGATGTTGAATTTATAGGGGAGATGCTGCCGGAATTTCTGTAAATAAGCGACGGCTTGGAATCGGATTCTTAAGTGTGTATGACTAACAGTTGGTGCCTAACGACATTATTGTAGATCGTAAGAAGTCAAGACGCAAGTTTGGAATAGCTTAGGAAGCGGACAAGGTATGTAAGGCTTACCCTTTCCTTCTTTGGCATGTCCTAGACGTAACCAAGATATGACATGATTTGTATTTGAGGTAACTCCACTCTTACGTTCCGAATACATATATGATCCTTATTTGCTTCATGATGTAATATTCTTCGTATGGTCTTTGAGTCTTATGTATATTTGGAGTTCAAATATTGCATAAAGGATTTTGTTCCTAAAAGGTTTTATGTCCAAAAACGTCCGTAACTTTCGTAAAAAGAACCGGATTGCTTCGAAACGTTCGTAGAAAGTTTTGTAACGTATAATGACTTTGATCTTCATAGGCGGGCTCGAAATGATTTGATATACGACTATGGTCCCTACGATACTTTGCTATACTTATGATATTTGATATGTTTTCGAGTACCGTCCGAAAGATTTTTGATATAATTATTGTCCCGATTTTCAAAGGACGATTCGTTTATGATTACTTCATTGAGTCTCTGGAAATGTTGTATGTGCATATGGTTTCTCACTACTCTGCTCGTGCCAGCCTCAATATATCCTTCACTGCGTCCCGGGCCAGGGCATGTATTCGTGCACCTCATTGCATTGTTCACCGCGTCCCTCACTAGAGGGCCGGGGCACGTTATATTTATCGCGTCCCTTGCTAGCGGGGCCGGGGCACGTTATATTTACCGCGTCCCTTGCTAGCGGGGCCGGGGCACGTTATATGATATGATGATATGGGAGAGTATGGCATATGATGATTCCCTTACCGCGTTCCTCCTTAGAGGGCCGGGGCACGTTACATGTACATGCATATGATTTTCTTTACTCTTTACATGATTTTACTTACCGCGTCCCTCATTAGAGGGCCGGGGCACGTTATATGTACATATGATGATTTTATGATTTTACTCACCGCGTCCCTCATTAGAGGGCCGGGGCACGTTATATGTTTTTACGATGATTTTATGACATTGACATGTATGACATATGTTTTCAAAAGGCAAGTCTTACGATTTTCTGCACTCTTTACTTCAGTATGATCCCGCTTACTATATTTCATGCTTTACATACTCAGTACATATTCCGTACTGACCCCCTTTCTTCGGGGACTGCATTTCATGCCGCGCAGGTACACCCAGGTGAGCTGAAGATATTAGTAGAAGATGTTCCAGCGGGATTGGCGAGCTCCATTTGTTCCGGAGTGCTGCCGAGTCAGAGTATTATGTTATGGTATCATGTTCTGTGTTAGAGACTTTGCAGACAGTGTCGTGGGTATAAGATGTCGGTTATGTAAGCGGCCACATAAGCCGATGTTTTATTATGCATTGTATTATAAGTTTCATATGTTACAAATTTTATTTGATTTGTAAAAGAAGAAAAGCATATTTGACTTTCCGAAAAACTTCCGTTATGTATTTATGTTATAGCCGATGGCCCAGTATGATTATGAATGTCGCAAGAGTCAGCGGGTTCGCTCGGCCCTCAATAAGGGTCGGGTGCCCATCACACCCTATCGGATTGAGGGTGTGACAAATTGGTATCAGAGCAGTTCGTCCTAGGGGTTATCTGAAAAGTCGTGTCCGGTAGAGTCCTGTTTATGGTGTGAAGCCGGCCACATTTATAAACAGGAGGTTACGGGGCATCTAGGATGGTTACTCTTCTTTCACTCCTTAGATCGTGCCATAGAGCCAAGTCATAGGAAATGGGATATCTAGCGCTAACCTTTGATTGCAGCAGCAGAATGGCAGCGACAGAAGAAGGTGATTAACGATATTGGAAGTCACAAAGCACGCAGGTAAGTAAAGGTATGAAAAGTATATGTCGGGGAAGATATTGAAGTACGATTGAAATACAAGCTGAAAAATTGAAAGGGAAAGTACGCAAGAAAGTGTAACACGTACAGTCATGTTGAGCATATGAGGTAAATTCATTATTTTCAGACTTTTATGAATATTGAGAGCCCTGTGCGGCTGTGATACGATACGATATGATATGATGTATATATATATCTATATGATGATGGCCCTGTGAGGCACTGTTGGTATTTCCTGCGTGCGTGTGTTTTGGGATAGTAAGAAATACAGAGAAAACTCTGTCGAAATTTTTCTAGTAACAATACGAGGATAAGATGTAAGTTTGGAATACGTTTGGAAAAGGTCGTGTCAATAGTAACGATGGGATTTGACTGAGCTGTGAATACAGCTGCCCTTTAGGAATAAGTTAATTGTGAAGTCGGTGATAATAGTAAGCAGGAGGTCGATGGGAATATGGTAATAAGGAATTTAGAATGGACTAGCGATATTAAGAGGTGATCGTAAAGGACTGGTAGGGTTGGATAGAGTAATATATTAAGGCGTCGGTTGAATCGATAGGCAGGAGAAAAATATGATGAGATTATAGTCACGGGAAGTAATGATACGAGTAAGACAGGGGTATGAAGGAAAAAAATTGTGACGGATAGGAATGTATTGATAAGACAGCTGCCGGGATGTGTTGTGAGGGCGTTTTGGGAATATGTTAAGATCCCGACTTACTCAATATTATGTGTAGAAGGTCGTGCGGTGAGGTGGACGCGATCATACCAGCGTTAAAGCGTCGTATTTCATCAAAGTTTTAAAGTTAAGCGTGCTGGAGCGAGAGAAATTTTGGGATGGGTGACCCCCTGAGAAGTTTTCTGAAGATTTTACAATTAAGACGTAAGAGGCAAATGAGAAGCTGGAGTAATTTAAGGAAAATTAGAGTCTGCGGAATGGGCAGAAACCTTAAGAGGTCGAGTAGGACGGGGCGGAGCAGACCGGTAAAGAGAAAGGGAGCTAACGGAAAAAGGAGATAAGAAGAAAGTGAGACAACAGCGTAGTAATAGGTTATGACGTGTGTAACGGAGGGTACGAGTGCCATAAGTGATAGGACTGTGAAAGGCTAAGTTATAGAAAGGCGAGGAATGGAGTAGAGCGAATGCTAGAAAATGACTGGGATGATACGGATAAACGTGGGTGAATAGAGTACGTTTTGAAAATGAGAGAAGGATTATGTAGGAGTAGTGTATCCTGAATGACACGAAGGTAGCATAAGATTCCTCGGGTGTGGAATAAAAGATAGACATAAACGGAAGAAACGACAAGGGGATGCCAAAGAAAGCACCAAGATGTGCCGGGATAAAGATAGTATCCCGAGAGAATCTCGGATATTTATTGTAGGAGTAAGAGTATTGCCAAATCGAGATCGGAAATGAGGACATGGGGTGAAAATAAACAGATAATGGTATAAGTACACCCCTAAAGGGGGGAAGCGGGTGAGAGGAAATGCAAGGATGAGATAGAAATAATTAACACGGTAATGTGTTTGATATGGATACCTGAGCTACAAATGAGACCCTTCACTGAAATAAGCTAATAAGATCGGAAAGCCAGCAATAAGTGGACGAAAGTTAGGATGGTATTTAGGGCGGTGTAAGAAGTTTTTGCAGAAACTTTGAATGACAGGACGCTAAAAAAATGGACGTGTATGAAGAAAAAGGAGTAGGACAAGAGGATGGTATCGAATAACTTAAGAGATAGTATGAAGGATAGCGATGCTATACTAGAAGGAGAGCCAAGATGTTGGCTATAGAGGTGTTTGCTAAATATTACCGCCACTTGTAAGTAATAAAGAAGAAGGAATAGGAAACCCTTTATGGTAGGAAGTAAGGAAGCCAAGAGCGATTAAAGGAAGGGAAAGAAATATGATAAAAAGAGGACGAGCGGGTTTTGGTATGAACAAGATATGTAGAGCAGGACGAGCCAGAGGACGAAAGGACCATGTCTAAGATTGAACGTACTTTATATAAGTTGCACAAGGACAGTGATGCAATCGGTAAGTATTGGTATGCTAAGAATAAGACTAAGTAAGTATTTGGTAAGAAGAGCGAAGGTTTAACAAGGACCATGTAGTTGTGATATTTCGGGGACACTACGGAAAAATGTAATGATGGTTTAAGTCAATTACTAAAATAGAATTAGTGCTGAGGACGAACGAGGCATGGTGGTGGTTGAACTAAGGATCTGTCTCGGTACCAGAAGTAAGACAAGAGGAGGGAAAACAAGGGATTGTAACATAATGTGTGACAGGAGAGTAAAGAGCGAGAAATATTTTCGAACTAAAGGCACAGAAAGGATGTCGGCAAAGAGGAATGAACCCAAAAGGACATTCGGAATAACAGTGACAGTTGGAGTAAAAAGGAACAGCGAGGAGTAGTTGGAAAGATTTTTAAAGGGAAGAGAGAACGCTGCTCTCATGAAAGAAAATAAAAGAGTCCACCGGATGTTAGAAGAAGGTTTATGGACCACTAAGTAATCCAAGCGTGAGGAAATACGCTATGGAATCACATGAAGCACCAACGTGAAGCTATACCTAACTATAATGATAAAAAGTCTGCATCGGAAAGCTAACAACGAATAAGGACTGACGGAAGGACAGTCAAGACTACAGCAATGGAGATAAAAATCTGGGTAAGAGCGAGATACTAGTTAAGTTCCGGTCAAGTACACGAGGGAAAGAAGTGGAAGAAGTGAATTGCAGGCAATAAAGGAGTTGAGTAAGAATGAGAAGAGACTGACGTATGTTTTAAGGAAGGACTAAGCGACCGAAAACTGAACCCAAAGGGGGAAATAACTGTCCCTAAGGAGAAAAGGATATTACACCCCGTAATTCCTGTGTATTAAAATCTGTCGGTGTTATTGTCAATAAGATGCAAGTCATAGGTGCTTGTGTTAAAAATCATAAGGGTCCGAGTTCGCGTGACGGAACAATAACAGGGAGGAGACGACTTGAGAAGCTGAAGAGGAAGTGAAGGAAAGTATAATCGATAGGTAAAGTGGCATGCCGTGGTAATAAAGGAAACCCCCCCCCCCCCCAAGACCCTTAAAGAACCTTACGAGGCCAGTCGAACATTCGAGGACGAATGTTCTAAAGGGGGGAAGGATGTTATACCTCGCATTTTGTACATTTGGATATTCCTAGTTAATGGCGGAAAGTTAAGGGCAAAGTTATATATATTTTCCGGTGTTGTTAAGAATGCATAAGTTGCGTATTCGTCTTTTATTGGTATGGAGCATTAAGGGTAAAGTTGGAATAAGGAAAAACTAGGGGCTAAAAGTTGAGAATTTTTTTTCATGAAATGGCCAAATAGCCAAAGTGGTCGTGTGGCCATGAATGGGTCCCACCCATGTGTGGGCTAATATTTTCATGCCATGAAGTGGTGCATTTGTACACCATGTATTTGTAGGGGACCTATGTGTATATATGTATAATTTATTACTATGCAAGACTTATTCATCTTTTGTAAATTAAGGAATTTCTAGAAAATTGGAGAAAAGTGGAGAAAAAAAAAAAGGAAAAGAAAAGAGATCATGGCCGGCCATGTGGCCATAAGTATATATATACATATGATGACCAAATAAGACATAAGTCATCATTTTGCAACTTTAGAAAATTCAAGAAAACTTGGAGAGAAAGAGAGGGAGAGTGGTCGGCCATGGGGAGCAAAAATAGAAGACCATGAGTAGTGACCAAAGAATTATTTTCTTCTAGCTTTCTTATCAATTGGAAGGTCCTCGTTAATATGGAGTGGTTGTTGAAGCAAGCAAATCGTTCGTGGTTGCCATGGACAGTCCTAGCCGTGAAGAAGTTGATTGGAGGAGGTAAGGTTTAATCCTTGTTTTCATATGTTATGCATGGCTTGTGGATGTTGTGGAGTGTGGAAATGAATGAAGTTCATGAAATTGCGGTGTGTGTGAGTGTGGCCGTGTGTGTGTGAGGTTGTGTAGGAGTAAAGAACTAATGTATTTAACATGTTTGTATTGTATATTATGGATAGTTGTGCGTGTGGTAGAATGTGTAGAAATGAATGAACTTCATGGAATTATGTATGTTGAAATTTGGCCGTGTAGGGCTGTTTTTGGTGGAACATGATGAGCTAATTTTGTGTAGTATTTTGGTTGTTGTTTGTTGTGGATTATGTGATGAAAATAAAGGTTTGATGACTCGAATGGAAATCGTAATCGTTGTGGGCTGATTTGGGACTTGTTGTGATTTTAATGTGGTTTCTTGTATTAATGAAAATGATGTTGCTAATGTATGGAATTGTTGACATAATCTATGAATGTGGAAGGAAGAAAGGTGTTGGTAGTGTTCTTGTTGAATTGGAATGGTTGCGGGTGAAAAGCATGTATTGGTTTGGCTTGTTTAATCATTGAGCGGATTATTTGAAATGTTCTTGAATTTTAATTGAATGACCTTGGATTGGTATTTGAACTTGAGAGCATTGGTATTGAATTGATCATATGTAGTTTAGTTGAATATAAATGAAATGTTGTCGAATTGTGTAGAAAGGAATTATTAATATTAGAATGCGTTTTGAATCACTTATGGATATTGTTAATATGGTTGTTGGTTTGGTTGTTGTTGATTTGGCCGAGTTGAATTCTCGGGGATGTTGAATTTATAGGGGAGATGCTGCCGGAATTTCTGTAAATAAGTGACGGCTTGGAATCGGATTCTTAAGTGTGTATGACTAACAGTTGGTGCCTAACGACATTATTGTAGATCGTAAGAAGTCGAGACGCAAGTTCGGAATAGCTTAGGAAGCGGACAAGGTATGTAAGGCTTACCCTTTCCTTCTTTGGCATGTCCTAGACGTAACCAAGGTATGACATGATTTGTATTTGAGGTAACTCCACTCTTACGTTCCGAATACGTATATGATCCTTATTTGCTTCATGATGTAATATTCTTCGTATGGTATTTGAGTCTTATGTATATTTGGAGTTCAAATATTTCATAAAGGATTTTGTTCCTAAAAGGTTTTATGTCAAAAAACGTCCGTAACTTTCGTAAAAAGAACCGGATTGCTTTGAAACGTTCGTAGAAAGCTTTGTAACGTATAATGACTTTGATCTTCATAGGCGGGCTCGAAATGATTTTATATACGACTATGGTCACTACGATACGTTGCTATACTTATGATATTTGATATGTTTCCGAGTACCGTCCGAAAGATTTTTGATATAATTATTGTCCCGATTTTCAAAGGACGATTCGTTTATGATTACTTCATTGAGTCTCTGGAAATGTTTTATGTGCATATGGTTTCTCACTACTCTGCTCGTGCCAGCCTCAATATATCCTTCACTGCGTCCCAGGCCAGGGCATGTATTCGTGCACCTCATTGCATTGTTCTCCGCGTCCCTCACTAGAGGGGCGGGGCACGTAATATTTACCGCGTCCCTTGCTAGCTGGGCCGGGGCACGTTATATGAAATGATGATATGGGGGAGGATGGCATATGATGATTCCCTTACCGCGTCCCTCCTTAGAGGGCCGAGGCACGTTACATGTACATGCATATGATTTTCTTTACTCTTTACATGATTTTACTTACCGCGTCCCTCATTAGAGGGCCGGGGCACGTTATATGTACATATGATGATTTTATGATTTTACTCACCGCGTCCCTCATTAGAGGGCCGGCACGTTATATGTTTTTACGATGATTTTATGACATTGACATGTATGACATATGTTTTCAAAAGGCAAGTCTTACGATTTTTCTCGCACTCTTTATTTCGGATGATCCCGCTTACTATATTTCATGCTTTACATACTCGTACATATTCCGCATCGACCCCTTTCTTCGGGGGGCTGCGTTTCATGCCGCGCGTACACCTGTGTGAGTCAAGATATTAGTAGAAGATGTTCCGGCGGGATTGGCGAGCTCCATTTGTTCGGAGTGCCGCCGAGTCGAGTATTATGTTATGGTATCATGTTCGTGTTAGAGACTTTGCGACGGTTGTCGTGGGTATAAGATGTCGGTTATGTAAGCGGCTACATAAGCCGATGTATTATTATGCATTGTATTATAAGTTTCATATGTTACAAATTTTATTTGATTTGAAAAAGAAGAAAAGCATATTTGACTTTCCGAAAAACTTCCGTTATGTATTTATGTTATGGCCGAGGGCCCAGTATGATTATGAATGTCGCAAGAGTCAGCGGGTTCGCTCGGCCCTCAATAAGGGTCGGGTGCCCATCACACCCTATCGGATTAAGGGTGTGACAATAAAAGGGGGGCTTACCCCTCATTTCTGATCCAAAACACCCCCAAAACCTGTCTAACTTTCTGGAAATTTCTCCCAAGTTCCAAACATCAAATTTTATCCTGTATTAAGTATAATCTCCAAATTCAGGTTCAGATAGCGTATAGTTGCCATTATAATATCGTATTGATGTGAATTTTTGCTTGAATTCAAGGTGAATATTGAAGGTATCGCAGTTCTAGCGGGAGAAAGGTATGAACCATCCTTTATTGCTATTGATTTAGGTTTATTTACGAAGGTAGAACTATTAAATGATCGTATACCAAATTTTTTGGTTGAGAAAATTGAATAAACATCGTGTGGGATGTTTTATGGAATACTTTGGTATTGATGATGTTGTTATTGGCGTTGGTGTTGTTGTTGTTGGTTGTTGGATTGTGATTTTGGGCTAGGGATATAAACGGGGAGATGTTTTTAAATTTCAGCAGATTCTAAAGTATAATTTAAAGACTTGAGATAGGCATATGTCAATAAGACTAACAGTAGTGTGATTTCTCTTGAATGCAGATTTACGAGCTCGGAAGAATAAGCGTTAAGTAATAGAAGACCGAAAAGGTATGTTAAGGCTGTTCCTTCGTTTCTTGGCATGTTTCCATATATGGTAAGAGCGTGATAGACTTTATGACTCAAGACTTTTCAAAGTAGAGCTTATCATATTGTTGTCTAGTTTCCAAGTGTTTTGTCATTCTTTCTGAGGAGACACATCCCCTTCCTATGTCCTGGAGTTCATAGAGAGACAGAAAAGACATGTTACAGAGTCGGTACTTTTCAGCACAAGCACGATATACATATATTTACATTTTTTTATTACCTGGCCTATAAGCCGATATACATATATTTCCATTTTTTATTACCTGGCCTATGAGCCATGGAGTTATTACCTGGCCTACGAGCCATGGAGTTATTACCTGACCTATGGGTCATGGATTTATTACCTGGCCTACGGGTCATGGAGTTGATTATACCCGGCCTATGAGTCATGGAGTTATCTATGCCTGACCCTTGGGTCACGGAGTTATATCTATAGAGTTGTGTTATCTTGCCTCAGATGAAAGGCAACCTAAGTAGAGTACTTTCAGATGTTTTTTTGAAATATCCAGAGTATAGCTTGTTACTTTATTTTAGTTCGCACTGACGTCCCTTTGTCTGGGGGCGCCACATTCATGCCTGCGTTGTACTGATCGACAGGCTGATAGACCTCCCGAGTAGGGGGAATCGGATATCAGCTGATTGGTGAGCTCCCTTTCTATTCGGAGTTGCCAGGTCCTATGGAGTTTTCCTTTTTGATTCTAGATTGTATGGTACAGTTACATATCTCCCCAGAGGCTTGTAGACGAGTCCTGTGTATAGCATGTCAGTGGGATAGCCTTATCGGCTTGTATACGTTTGTTAGATGCTGTTGGTTTTGTACGATCATGGCAGCCTCGTCGACTTGCTCAGTTTTATGTATATCTTGGGTGTGCGCCCAGTTCAAACGAGGCAGTCAGTACTTTTATATATCTCCAGATTAGACGTTATCAGTTTAACTTGGGGGTCACTCCCCAAAGTTTCAGATTTAGAGTGGTTCGCTCGGGCCTAGTTGGGCTTCGGGTGCCGGTCACGTCACTCCGAAATTGGGGCATGACAAACTTGGTATCAGAGCAGGTTTGTCCTAGGGAGTCTACAAGCCGTGTCTAGTAGAGTCTTGTTTATAGATGTGTTGTGCACCACATCATATAAACAGGAAGCTACAGGGCATCTAGGAATTGGTTGCCTTTCATTCAGATCTAAATCGTTCTGTGGAGCCGAGTCATAGGAGATTTGAGTTAAGCTTACTCTTCCGTATTTGTGTGCAGCTATGTCGGTGACTAGGAAGACGGTGGCTAACCGGAGGGGTGATACGGTGGCTGGTGAGGGGAGTAGTAGGGCACACCCGACAGTTGAGGCCCGGACTGAGGGCCAGGGTGAGACCCTATCCCAGCTATCATCGATGACTCCACCGCTTGAGGAGCTCCCTAGGGAGACAGTACCTCCAGTACCCCCTCCCGCACTGACAGACCAGGATCTTAGGAGGGCGGTGCACTTATTGACCCTGATTATGACGACACAGAGGCAGCCGAGAGCACCTGCTGGAGCAGTGACCACTGATAGGGCCCAAAGTTCGAGGGTTTGTGAGTTTTTAGCACTTGACCCTCAGAGCACTAAGGGATTAAAGCGGGACGAGGATCCAAAGAACTTTGTCGATAAGCTTCGTCGGCCGCATTTTCAAGGTCATGGATGCTACCGAGACTGAGGCAGCAGAGTTAGCGGCTTTCAAGCTTCGTGATATAGCGGTCGTATAGTATAAGCGGTGGGAACATGCCAGAGGTCCTGAGGTACCTCCAGCGCGTTGGTCTGAGTTTTCAGAGGCCTTTCTCAATCATTATTTACCATTTAAGGTACGAGAGGCGAGGTTAGATCAGTTCTTGACTGTGCATCAAGGTAGCTCCAGCGTACGAGATTATTGCCTCCGATTTGATTCCTTGGCTAGATATGCTCCATCCTTCTTTGATGCTTCGAGGGCCTGAGGCCCAATAAAGAAAATTCTTTCCTCGAAGATATTGAGTCCGCAAAGACGAAGTAAATAGCTTGGCGCGCAGAAGGCCCAGTAGGGGCTTGGTACGCCCCTAGTCTTTACATTAATTGCTTATTGCCTTTTCTCCATTTTTGAGTTTTCATGTATTTATAAACTTGTAAAAACTCATGTCATAGTGGAATCCTTATTGTGTGAACAAGTATTCTTAGCATAATTGTACTTATGCCATTTAGATTGACTCTAAGTCCACAAAACCGTCTTTTTCAAAAATCCGAATTTAGCGCAACGATTTTTGATAACTTATATAGAGGACTAATTAAACTATTTTGAAACGGTTTTAAATTTTAAAACAAGAAACAAAAAGAGTATTTCAAAAGCCATGAGTATTGCAATGTGTTAAGAAAAAATGGGTTGATTTCCAAAAGCTAAAACCAAGTTTTGTTTCTAAAACTAGGGGTTAAAATAGATAAGTGTTTTATCACCAATTTGGTATAAATTGGGGCCAAACCCCACTGATGTTAGCAAAAAATGAACAAGGCCAAGATTGACCAAAACAAAAGGATTTTTCGGGCCAAAGCCCATTTACGAAAAATAAAAAAGAGATGATACAAACATCCCAAAGCCTTTAAACACAAACTCACTTTGGCCAAAACAAGACAGGCCTCTTCGAAAACATAGTATTGAGCTATGAGGTCCAAACACAAAACCAATTTCATAATTTGTCTTAAACAATGCTTTTTCCTAAAATAAATACATTCGAATATATAAGTTCCTGGATAAAGTGTTCCAAACGTGTTATACGGATTGAACCAAATAAAGTATGAGTTAAGCATGGACAAAAATAGACATTCCAAAACATAATAAGTTATATTTTCAAATAATGTGTATAAAGACGACGACTTTATACTCATTTTATAAACAAAATACATCACCCCTACATACAAAAAGGGAAATTATTTTACCCGGATATCGTAAATCCGAGCCTACGTACCTTATATATAAAAGGAACATATTCAAATTCTTTTCAAAATGATATACAAAATGACAAGATTTTTTTTTTTTTGCGAGAATAAACACTAAATAGACAGTTCATGCAAATACTCATACACTGGAATTCGAAGGTCAACCTTATAGTATGGATCTTTAATACTGGGGAGCCTAACGCCTTTCCTAGGGGATCATCAGAACCCTCACCTAGAACTGTCACGACCTAACCAGAGGACCATGACGGGCACCCGGAGCTAACCCACCGGGTGTTAGAACCCGTATTTTTGTACATTGGAACAATCCGGACTAATTATGATAAGTTAAGGATAAAACTACTCCGGGATACAAAGTCGGGATTTTTGACCCTCGATCTTTTTTTAGACATAAGTTGTGCATGAATTTATTGGTATGGAACAATTAGGAAAATTTGGGACCAAAAGTGATAAAATTGAAAGTTGAAAATCATCCACTTTTTCCATGGTTGGCCGTGCATAGTGGGAGAGGGACCCCACACAATTTTGTGTCATCTTTTAAGTGATCCAACTCATTAATGTGGGCCAAGGGGATTGTACTCTTCATAAGTTATTAAAAGATGACCACTAGTCATCTTTAGTTCATTTTCAACACTTAGAAAATAAAAGAAGTTGAAGACCCTCCATTGAAGGCTCTCGGCCAAAGCTCAAGAAAATCAACCCCCATTTTTAGCTCTTCCAAAATTATTCCATTGATGTAAACCCATTATTTTGAGGTCCTTAAGTAGCGTGGAAGCATCGTTGGAGCGATCAACCCACTAATTTTCATCTTTGGAAACCCTAGGCTATTGGGAAATTGAAGAGAAAAGGTAAGATTTGATTATGTTTTGTATGTTATAAAGGTTGTATGCTTGTTGTAGTATGTTATAATGGAGGAAAATCATGAAATATGGAATGTTGGAAGTGAGTTGTGTGTGTGGTGTTGTAGCCGTGTAGTGTGTGTGTGTTGTGTGATATTGAAACTATGAATTAATGTCTAGTTGGTGTATCATGATCATTGTAAGGTGAAGGAACGATTGAGAATCATCCATATATGTGTATGTTGGTGTGCTAGCCGAAAATGGGTCATATTATGTGCCAAGAATTGAATTAACGTCGCTTAATGTTTTAGTCGTCGTCGTTATGAATTCTATGTTGGAAATGAATGTTTAGTGGCTCAAAATGATATTGTGATTGTTGCGGACTGATTTGGAGATTTTTGTACATTTAATGTAAATTATATATTGATGAGAATAGCATTGTTAGAATGTGAATTGTGGATACAAATCATGATTTGAGAATGAGGAATGTGAAAAGTGGGGTTCTCGGTTTTGGGGCTGTTTTCGGCTGAATTGGAGAAAAATTTGGGTTGTTAGAAATGTTGTATGAATTTCTTAGAATGCCGTTAAATATTGTTGGTATGGGTTCGGGTTAGTATGTGAATGTATAAGCGTCGACGTTGGCTTGAATGCAAGTCGTCGAATTGAATTTATGTAAGTTGTTGAATAATGGAAAAGAAAGCTATTATTGTTGTTTTGTCTTTCGGATTGGTTGTTGATGTTGTTAGGTTGGTTGTTGTTATTGTTGTTGTTGATTGATATGGCCGAGTTAAATTCTCGGGGTAGCCTATTCGGGGGAAATGCGCCCAAATTTCGTAGAATTAAGGGCGAAATTGGAATTTAAGGCCCAAAAAGTCTTTAGCTAATGTTTGGCATTTTATGGTTTGTTTATAAATCGTGGGCAGCCCGAATCATAGGTTGGATTAGCTTGAGTTTGGATCATTTTGGAGAGCGTTTGAGGTATGTAAAGTAACCTTCCTTCTTCGGCATGCCTTAGTAAAATAGGCTATGATATAAGCCTCAAGGAAACTCTATTCTCGCAATCCGAGCATGTTTATGAATCGCATTTGTTCTTTGGCATCCTTGCCTTGTCATGGCAAAACATTGACCCTTATGTTCTTGGAATTCATAATTAGTAAAGATTTCATGAAAGCTGATTTTTGTTTTAAAGTACATTCTTTAGCGATTCCAAAACTTCAAACGCTCATAACTTTCACAGAAAAGCTCGGATTGCTTTGTGATTTTGGTAGGAGATTGTACGATATAGAATGAGTATGTTTTTCCATAAGCGGGCCCATTTCGGTCTATACTCGTCCGTGGGTCCCGCGACGCCCTTTTATGTAATTTCGATAACTTTGGAAAGAAAATGTTGTAACTGTTATTCCGATTTCAAATATGACTATTTTACTATCTTTTGGATTATGACAATGATTTTATGCATATGATTCCTCACTACTCTGCTCGTGCCTACTATGATATCGTTCGCCGGTTCCCGGGCCGGTTCTGTTGTCGTGCGCATTATGATATACTCCGGTGTTATGCTGTGTTTATGGTTCACCGAGATCCTCGCTCGAGGGCCGGGTAAAACTTATATTTGGTGTGATGCTGTGTATGGCGATATGCTGTGTATGATATGTGACGGAGATTCGGAGATTTGAAACTTTCTGATGTTATGCTGTGTTATGGCGCCATCGACAGGCGGGCGACCATATTTCCTGTGCCCATTGCATGATTTATATTTTGAAGTAACATTTTGATATTTTGGAAATGCATTTACTTTCTGTACCTCTATTTCGGTTTGAACTCAGATTGTATACTACATTTTTTTGCTTTGCATACTCAGTACATATTTCGTACTGACCCCCTTTCTTCCGGGGGGGGGGGGCTGCGTTTCATGCCCGCAGGTACAGACGCACAGTTTGGTGATCCACCTGTTTAGGACACCCTCTTCTGCTATTTGGAGTGCTCCTCTCATCCCGGAGCTTATATTTTTGGTATATATTCGTTCGTTGCATTGTATATATTCGTTCAGGGGTACGGCGGGGCCCTGTCCCGTCATATGATTCTGTCTGTCTGTTTAGAGGTCTGTGGACATATTTGTGGGTTGTGCCTACTTCTGTACGGTTGTGTTTGTATATGTTGTGTTTGGGCGATTTCATTCGCCGCGCGTGTACCTTGTCGGCCCGCATATGTATATATGTTATTTTGTTGGCCCCGTGTGGCCTTTGTTGGTCTCTTTTCCGTGCGCGGGGGTTATTTTGGATAGTCCGTAAAACAAAGGAAACTCTGCCGAAATTTTTCTGGAAATTATGTAAATTTGAAACATAGCCTTGTCGGCTTCTGTTATATACGTGGGTGTGTTTGATATGATTGGAGATAGCGTTTGAGTAACTCTGTTTGATAGGTGCGTTTGGGTGCCCAGATCGGGCACTAGTCACGGCCTACGGGGTTGGGTCGTGACACCGGGCACCTCTCATCATACATTCACATTCATATCTAGGTGAGCAACATGGCTTATTAACAAACTCTATGCCTCAATAGTACTATTTTCAACAGCTAAAATACTTTTATATCAATGTCAAAAACTATGCCCATATACATATACACAAGCCGACGAGGCTAAAAAAATGATATACGAAATATAAGCCAACAAGGCTAAGAGACATCTAATTGTACACAACTGTCTACGAGCCTCTAAGAACATCATATAGACGGGACAGGGCCCCGCCATGCCCATATACACAAAAGAATAGTACTAATAACTACAGCTCCGAATCAAGTGGAGCTCCTCTAAGCAGTCTCGGAATAAGCAGCCTAAGGATCAAGTCTATCTCCCTGTCCACCTGCGGGCATGACGCAGCGTCCATAAACAAAAGGGCGTCAGTACGAATAATGTACCGAGTATGTAAAGCAAAGTCAATAGTATAATAGAAGCATGAAAAATAACATAAGATGGAAGAGTTATGGGATGATAGTGCCAATTATGCCTCTAGCGACGTTCATCTTATTTACTTACCCTTTTTCTAATAGGAACCTTCTGTTACATACACTTACACATATAGTAGTATCATACCTGACCATAGAGGTTCGGTGTGTTACGTACGGGACCATGACAAGCTTCGGTGTTGTACATACCTGGCCCTACCAAGGGTCAGGGTTATCGGTATCCAACTGTAGTGGTGTGCACACAATAGATACCATACCTGGCCTTATAGGACTCAGTGTGAAGCATACCCAGCCTCAAAGGGACTCGGTGTTACAACATAACTTTATACATATAGATATATATATTTCTCTATAGAGTTACATAAGTGGGAGCGTTATCATCGTCATCATCATTTTCACTACATCGTTGCCTTAGAGGATCAACTATCATAGGATGGAACCAATGGTATCATAACAATATCAAGAACTATGAGCTTTTAGTGACTCTAGGAGTGTAGTCATCATGGGAGCCATTATGAAATTCACGTGAACGTATACATCAATCGGATCATGCCTTAAGAAAGAAGGGTTAGCTTTACATACCTTTATGTTGTCTTAACTACTTAACGTTCACCGCCAAGACTTGCGAAACCTACATTTAAAAGGATTCATACCATTGTTAAGTCTTAACACTATGGAATTCAAATTAGAACAACTCATGAGCTAACATAAATTTGGGCAGCATTTCCCCTGTTTCATCGACTGCCACCATAAGGCAAAACAACTCCCAAACAACCATAATAACATCCACAATATCATACTAAAGTAGTCATATTCAATTAAGTCTTAAAATTCATTCTCATACTCAACCTATGTCAATAACCCCATGCCAACCCTTTGCACAATCTTATACAATAATTCCTTGTCATCATTAATACCCTTCATAGCAACATTATATCTATAGCATACTAAGAATCATGACTCAAGTTAGTTTACTACTCAAAAATATCATGAAATTTATATTTAGACATCATTTTCTACGTTCTCCTTTCACCCAAGTTATTCAACAACTAAACATTCTTAATAACATGGGATAAGCATGAAAACTAACCTTTTATCTCAAAGGAATGAGATTTGGAGCAAGTTTTCAACTTGTATAAAAACCCTAGCTTCAATACCCAAGAAATTCTTGAAGTCTACTAACCCTAGCAAGTCTTACAACACATGGATATCTTCATTCTTGCCTCTTGATATTTGATTTCTCTTGGGTTTGAGTGGAATATGTTTGGCAGAAGGTTCTAGAGCTCTCAAGGGTTTGTGGAGAATGTGGGAAATGAAAAATATGAACTTGGGTCATATATATATAAAAAGGAAAAAAATCTGGAAAAAGTGACCCGACATGGTTTATGGACACTTATATGGTCTATATAACTTTATACGATCCGTATAAGTGACCGTATAAACCCACCAGGGATTGGTCTTCTCTAGAAAGGTTATACGGACCCTTATATGGACCGTATAAAGTTATACGGATCGTATAAGTGGTCGTATAGCTCACTATTTTTTTGAAATTTCTCTCGTTGATTCGTTTGACTTCCAATCCTTGTGGAACCTTATTAACACTTAACACTTCATTCAACATCTAAGAAGCCTTATAGCTCTTCCCCAAAACATTACTAAATAAATAATAACTCAATTATTGCGAAAACCTTTCCAAACATGATTTATATTTCACTTCCTTCAACGAACTTAGTTTCACATATTCATATGACTTCAAAATCTTATGGTATGCACTTTCAGCTGCCTAATACTTTCCTTAATCTCGTAAGGACTTCATATTCACCTTAAGCTCGCATCAGTCTACGCACAATGCAATATTCCGAAATCTCAGAGGTGTAACATTCTTCCCCCCTAGAAACATTCTTCCTCGAATGTTAGAATATTTGGGGATCCTATAAAAATTTCGCCCGAGTTTTCCCTATAATATGGCACTACCATCCTGTCACAGCAACCCAAAATATATCGCCCCACAGGGCTACAACAACAACTTCAACAACCATGGCCACACACGACCAAGAAAGCATCAAGGAAAGCATTACATACCTGAGGACAATGGCGCCTCTGTCTGAGTCTCCTCTGGGAGTGGAAATAAGTGTGGGTACCTGAACCTCATATCTTCTTCTGCTTCCCAGGTCATTTCCTCTCTATTATTATTTCTTCATAAGACTTTAACTGAAGCAATATCTTTAGTTCTGAGTCTCCGTACATGCCTATCTAGAATGGCAATGGGAACTTCTTCATAAGACAATTGTTCAGTGACTTGGACATCATCTACTGGTACAATCTTGGAAGGGTTTCCAATTACAAAGCATCGATACATGAAAAATCGGATGGATTGACTCCAAATTCGAAGGTAGATCTAGTTTATAAGCCACTTGGCCTACCTTGCGGACAATCTCATAAAGTCCAATGTACCGGGGACTATGCTTGCCCTTTTTGCCAAATCTCATGACGCCCTTCATTGGTGACACCTTCAAGAACACCCAATCTTTCACTTCGAACTCTAAATATCGTCGACGATTATCTGCATGAGATTTCTGACGACTCTGAGCTGTTAATAGTCGATCCTGTATGAGCTTAACATTTTCTATAGCTTGCTGGACCAAGCATAGCCCTATCAATTTAGTCTCTCCTACTTTGAATCATCCAATTGGCGATCTACACTTTTGCCCATATAAGGCCTCATACAGGGCCATTTGAATGCTGGAATGATAACTGTTGTTATAAGAAAATTCAATAAGCGGTAAGTGATCATCCCAACTACCTCCAAAATCTAATACATATGCCTATAGCATACCTTCAAGGGTCTGGATGGTACGCTCGGCTTGTCCATCAGTCTGTGGATGAAATGTTGTGCTAAGACTCACCTGAGTCCCCAAACCTTCTTGAAAAGATTTCCAAAAATTAGCTATAAGTTGTGTCCCTCTATCGGAGATAATAGATCTTTGAAACACCATGGAGTCGTACTATTTCCTTGACATAAAGCTTTGCATAATCCTCCGCTACGTATGTAGTTCTGACCGGTAGGAAATGAGCTGACTTCGTAAGTCTACCCACAATTACCCATATAGAATCATATTTATGTCGAGAGCGGGGTAAGCCTGCAATGAAGTCCATATTAATCACTTCCCATTTCCAAGTTGGAATTTCCATAGCTTGCAACACTCCACCGGGCTTTTGATGCTCAATTTTCACTTGTTGACAATTAGGACATCGGGCCACGAATTTCCCTATATCTTTCTTCATTCCATTCCACCAATATATAGATTTAAGATCATGATACATGTTTTTTGCTCCGGGGTGAACAGAATAACGGGAACAATGGGCTTCTTTCAATATCTATTGACATAATCCTGCAACATTTGGAATACGCAACCTGCTGCGACATCGGAGAACTCCATATCCTGAAATCTCAACGGATGACTTCTTCTTCTGAGGAAGCGTATTCCTATAATAAACTAGTATGGGATCCTCGTATTGAAGCTCTTTCACTTCAACTAATAGGAAGGAGACAGCTGAATTCTGAATGGTTGCTCCTATATTGCCCGAGTCTATTACCCAGACTCCTAGGCTAGCTAACTGCTGGAGCTCACGAGCTAACTCACTTTTCTCTGGCTGAACACCATATAAACTTCCCATAGATCTGCCGCTAAGAGCATTGGCCACAACGTTCGCCTTCCCGGGGTGATATAGGATGTCAACGTCATAATCTTTCAATAATTCCAACCATCACCGTTGTCATAAATTCAATTCCTTCTGCTTGAAAATATACTTAAGGCTATTATGATCCGTATAGATATCTACATGAACACCATACAGATAATGTCTCCACATCTTCGGTGCATGAATCACTGCCGCTAACTCAAGATCATGGGTTGGATAATTTTTCTCATGCTTCCGCAACTGCCTTGAGGCATACGTAATCACCTTGCCATGTTGCATCAACACATACCCTAATCCCACACCTGAAGCACCACAATAAACAACATGGCCTTTCGATCCCTTTGGGAGAGTCAGGATTGGGGCAGAAGTTAGTCTATTCTTAACTCTTGAAAGCTACGTTCACAAGCATCCGTCCATTGAAATTTAGCTAATTTCTGGGTTAACTTCGTGAGTGGTGCAGAGATAGAAGAAAAACCTTCCCCAAATCTTCTGTAATATCCTGCCAAACCCAGAAAACTATGAACCTCTGTAGGTGTTGTAGGCCTTGGCCAAGTCTTCACAGCCTCAATCTTCTGTTTATCCACCCGAATACCATCGGCTGAGATAACATGCCCCAGAAAGGTCACTGAGTTCAACCAAAACTCACACTTTGAAAATTTTGCAAATAACTCTCGAGTTTGAAGGACTCTAAGAACGGTACGTAAATGATCCGCATGATCTGGCTCAGACAGAGAATGTACCCAGATATCGTCAATGAACACGATCACAAAAAAATACAAGAAAGGCCGGAACACATTGTTCATCAAATCCATGAATACTGCCGGTGCATTAGTTAGCCCACATGACATTACCCGGAATTCGAAATAACCATATCTTGTTCTGAAAGCCGTCTTAGGAATATCTTCTTCCCTAACCCTCACCTGATGATACCCGAATCTCAAATCTATCTTTGAAAATCATTTGGCACCCTGCAATTGAACAAATAAACCATCGATCCTTAGGAGTGGGTATTTATTCTTGATCGTCACCTTATTCAGTTGCCGATAGTCAATGCACATTCGCAAGGAGCCATCTTTCTTTCTCACAAACAATACGGGTGCCCCCCACGGAGATGAACTAGGCCTAATAAAACTTTTTTCAAGCAAGTCCTTCAATTTCTCTTTCAACTCTTTCAATTCTGCAGGAGCCATTCTATAAGGAGGAATAGATATGGGTTTGGTATCCGGTAGCACATCGATAGCAAAATCAATCTCCTGCTCTAGAGGGAGGCTTGGAAGCTCATCCGGGAATACATCCGGGAACTCATTCACCACGGGGATAGACTGAAGAGTTGGCAATTCAGCTTCTATATCTTGAACCCGTACTAAATGATAAATGCAACCTTTAGCAATCATTTTTCTTGCCTTGATATAGGAAATAAAACTACCTCTCGGAGACGCTATAATTCCTTTCCATTCCAACACTAGTTCTCCCGGAAACTGGAAGCAAACCATTTTTGTTCTACAATTGACATTTGCATAGCAAGAAGCCAACAAATCCATGCCCATAATAACATCAAAGTCCACCATTTTCAACTCATCTAAATCGGCCATAGTACGATGATTACAAATCACAACTATATAATTTTTATAAACTCGGCTAGCTATTACCGGTTCACCAACGGGTGTCGATACCTTGAAAGGTTTGATTGACTTCGGTTTGACCCCAAATTGACCCACAATATATGGAGTAACATATGACAATGTGGATCCTGGATCTATCAATGCATATACATCAAGAGAAAATACTGACAATATACCTGTGACGACATCAGGGGAGGACTCAAGATCTTGCCGTCCAGCCAAAGCAAAAATACGGTGCTAAGGACTACTAGAACTGGGAGCTCCTCCTCTACCTCTACCATGGCTGACCGGCGCCTGTGAACCTTGCCCCAGAGGGCGTATAGATGATGAAGACCCGGCTGTCGGCCCCGAAGGCTGGACCCTACCCCAACTACCAATCGAGGGGCAGTCACGTATGATATGGCCTGGACGACCACATGTATAGAATACATCTGAACCTAACCAACATCAGCCCCAATGTTGCTTCCCGCACTGAGAACATCATGGCATGCGTGGCCTTGCCTGGCCCGAGTCGCCCCTATAATGAGAACCTGAAGCTTTGAAACCCTAACTCGGCCCGGAGTGAGTAGATCTATCAAATCTCTGGCCCGTAAACTGTGGGGGGCATTAGTCATAGAATGGCTTGAATGCCTAGAAAACTGTTGCCTTTTCCCTTCTCTAAACTCACTAGTCAGACCTGAAGATCTAGCCCTCTTGTTGTAACCTTTGTCAAGCTCACGCTTACCTCTTTGCGGTTGTTGGCTTTCTTCCAAATTCTGGGCATGGCCTTGAATGCGAGAAATATCCATATTATCCTGAAGGGATGCGGTCAAGCACTTATCCATCAAATGTGGCCCTAAGCCACTCACAAATCGGTGTACTCGATAACCCATGTCTGCCACTATGGCCGGAGCATACCTAGCAAAGGAATTGAAATGGAGGCTATACTCTAAAGCACTCATACTCCCTTGCCTAAGATTCAAAAACTTTCGGCTCTAGCCCGCTGAACCTCAGGAGGCAAGTAATGTTGGAGGAAGGCATTAATAAATTCTTTCTCTACCGGGAGAGGTGCATTAACTCCTCTTGAAGCCATCCAAACCGTATACCAATGAACCGTAATATCTCGCAATCTATACGATGCTAACTCTACCGATTCGACGTCGGAAGCATGGATTAACCGGAGTGTTCTCAGCATCCCATCAATAAAACTCTGAGGATCCTCCTTCGGCTTTGACCTGAAGAACTCCGGAGGGTTCAAGCAAATAAAGTCACGTGCTCTTACACTAACAACCCTATCACCTTGACCCGTACTTTGCTGCTGGGCCTGAGTGGTGACCAACTGAGTGAGCAAATGAATGGCCTCTTTCATATCTTGCCCGAGAGAAACGTCGAGGTGGAGGAGAGTCGAGACTCTCGCCTCCTCGAAACAGAAATGAATGGGAGGACTGGATGGAACCTCATTTCGGGACTCACCTTCTCACAAATAACAAATTGGCGGTACTCTTTCACTTTGACTTTTCTACCAACTTGTCTTGCCCTTTTTTAGGTCGTCGTAGCTTTTCTCTTTCAGAATTTCTGAAGTACATAACACACTGTTAAAGGAAGAGAAACCCTTATATCATGGCTCTATCGCACGATCTTATGAAGAAAGAAAGTTATTCATTCCTAAAATACCCGCAGTATCCTGTTTATAAGTATGGAGTGCAACACACCCATAAACAAGACTCAACTAGACACAGCTTGTAGACACACCCTAGGACGGAACTGCTCGGATACCACTTTTGTCACGACCCAACTAGATGGCCATCACGGGCATCCGGAGCAAACCCACTGGGCACCTCTCATCATACATTCACATTCATATCTAGGTGAGCCACATGGCTTATTAACAAACTCTATGCCTCAATAGTACCATTTCTAACGGCTAAAACACTTTTATATCAATGTCAACAACTATACCCATATATATACATATACACAAGCCGACGAGGCTAGCAAAATGATATAAAAATATAAGCCAACAAGGCTAAGAGACATCTAACTGTACATAACGATATGGGACTTTAGCCTCTACACAAGAGTATGAAACATCATATAAACGGACATGAAGGCCCCGACTCATGACGTATATATATACAAAGAATAGTACCAATAATTGCGGCTCCGAATCAATTGGAGCTCCTCTGCTTCGGTCTCGAATAAGCAGCCTAAGGATCAATTCTATCTCCCTGTCCACCTGCGCACATGATGCAGCATCCACAAACAAAAGGATGTCAGTTCGAATAGTGTACTGAGTATGTAAAGCAAAGTAATAGTATAATAGAAACATGAAAAATAACATAAGATGGAAGAGTCATGGGATGATAGAGCCAATTATACCTCTAGCTATGTTTATTATGTTTGCTTACCATGTTTCTAATGGGAACCTTCCGTTACATACACTTACATATATATAGAAGTATCATACCCGACTATAGAGGTTTGATGTCTTACGTACCCATCATGACAAAGTTTGGTGTTGTACATACCTGGCCCAACCAAGGCTCGTGGTTATCCACACCCGTTCGGGGTGTGCGCTCAATAGATATCATAGCCTTATAGACTCGGTGTGAAGCATACCCGACCTCGAAAGGGACTTTATGATAACATAACTTTATACATATACATATATATATATATATATATATATATATATATATATATATATATATATATATATTATCTCTATCGGAGTTACATAAGTGGGAGCGTTATCATCTTCATCATCATTTTCACTACATCTTTGCCTTAGAGGATCAACTATCATAGGATGGAACCAATGGTATCATAAGAATATCAAGAAGTATGTGCTTTTTGTGACTCTAGGAGTGTAGTCATCATGGGAGACATTATGGAATTCACGTGAAGTTATACATCAACGGGATCATGCCTTAAGAAAGAAGGGTTAGCTTTACATACCTTTATGTCGTCTTAACTACTTAATGTTCACCGCCAAGACTTGAGAAATCTACATTTAAAAGGATTCATACCATGGTTAAGTCTTAAAGACACTATGGAATTCAAACTAAAACAACTCATGAGCTTTAACAAAAATTTGGGTCTCAGTTAACTATTTCATCACTATCACCATAAGGCAAAATAACTCCCAAACAACTATCATAACATCCACAATATCATACTAAAGTAGTCATATTCAATTAAGTCTTAAAATTCATTCTCATACTCAACCTATGTCAATAAATCCATACCAACCCTCTGCACAATCCTACACAACACTTCCTTGTCATCATTAATACCCTTCATAGTAAGATTATATCTATAGATACTAAGAATCATGACTCAAGTTAGTTTACTACTCAAAAATATCATGAAATATACATTTAGACCTCATCTTCTATGTTACAACCCGTATCTTCGAAGAAGCACTTGTCAAATTTGAAACATAAGTACGTTGAGTTACGGTTAAGTAAAACCACTTTGAAAAATAAGCAAGCATTATCAAGTACATTTAATGAGTGAAGGGTGTATACAAGGTATACCAGAAGGTTTCATAAGGAAATGAGCGAAAGAAATGGAGTAGTACGACCTTGGAGAAAGGATAGGTAAAGTTTCATGTGAAAATTTTGGCCCAAATTAAGGGGAAAATATCTCATAGCATATGAAGTGTTCTGAAGTGAACCAAAAGTCTAAAATGAAGTTCGTCGAGTTTAGTTTCCAACGCAACAAACTGCTCATCGATAGGACATCGGAGTAGGGAATTATGGACGTCACAAGTTAAGGCAGCGAAACGCGCAATACAAACATCTTGCTACGATCGACCGGCTACGATTTTGCTACAGTAAAATGCTACAGTGACCCGACCCGAATTTGACCCTATATAAAGGGTAATAACCCCCTTTTTTCATCAGATTTTGCTAGAAATTTCTAGAAATTAAAGAGAGAGAGAGAGGGAATCACAAAGTAAGCAACTTTCAAGCGACGGAGTATTAATTGGAGCTCGGATAAATGCATCGATGTGATTCTAGTATGGTTTTGCGGTGGATTCAAGGTGGATATTGAAGATATAGTTATTTTAACAAAAATAAGGTATGAATCTCTCTTTATTAATATTACTTTTGGTTAGTTACGAAGATAGAGTGATGAAATGGTTGTATAATAAAGTTGTTGGTTGAGAAATTGGACAAACATCTCGTGGGATGTTTTATGGAATATTTTGGTATTGATGATGATGATGTTGTTGATGTTGGTCTGTCGTAGTTGTTGTTTTGTTGGTATTGTGATTTCGGGCTAGGCATATAAACGAGGGAGTGCGCCGAATTTATTGATTATAAATGGATTTATTTGAAGGACTATGACAAGTGTATAACGATGAGTCTAACGATTGTGCGAATCCTCTTAAATGTAGACTTAAGAAGCTCGGATGAATAAGAGTAGATAATTGGAGGGCACGAACGAGGTATATTAAGGCTTTCCCTTTCTTTCATTTTGGCATGATCCTTTGATACGAGTGAACAACGAGTAATCGAGTCTCCATATTACTCTACTCTTAGAAGTATTAGGAGCATCTCAGTTATTGATGATCGTGTACCCCTCTATTATGATTATTCCTTCTGTTCACGGGTCCTATATATTGTATCATGATAAGGTTAGTTTATGTTTATGCATTACATTCATTTGCATACATGCATATTGACCCGTGACTCGCAGGCGTTATATACGCGTATATTATGTATATTATATATATATGTATGGGGTATGGGAAAAGGGTGAGGTGCTATAGACGCATTACCACCCTGATCGGTGGTGCACGGTGATGATGATTATGATGATGATTATGATGCCCGAAGGGGCCTATATGGGATAGGGATCGAGCCGAACGTTCCTTGGCACTATGACCTATGCATTGCATATCATACGCCCTCAGAGGCATTTTTTTAGTAAGTAGAGATATACAGATATGTTCAGATAGTAAGACATACAGATGCATTTATACAGACATGTTCAGATTGTCACATATACAGATGTATTTCGTCAGTCAGTTTAGTTTATGATTCTCAGATTTTCTTCACGACTCCTATGTGTATGTTACTCTTCTGCCTTACATACTCAGTACATTATCCGTACTGACTCCCCCATTTTTCGGAGGGGGGGGGGCTGCGTTTCATTCCCGCAGGTGCAAACGCTCAGCTTGGTTATCCTCGGCTTAGGACTTACGCGAGTTTGCTTGGAGATCTCTATTGTTCGGGGCTTGAGCTATTTTGGTACTAACCCTTTTGACATAGACTTTGTTATACTCTTAGAGGCTGTAGACATATGTGGGTTGTGTATATACGATTTGATCAACTATATCGATGTAGTTCGTCTTGGATGTCCCCGTGTATAGTGGCAGCCCTGTCGGCTTACACATTTGTTATGTTTTTGTTAGTTGTGGCTTCTCAGGAGACAGGTTCTCTTGGATGTATGACATGATGAGTTCATAGCATGCTTTTACAGAGTGCCACATTGTTTTCAGTTTCAGTCTGATTATATCTAGCAGGTCGTATACGGGTGCCCAGCTCGGTCACTAGTCATGGCCCCCCGGTTTGGGTCATGACAAAAGTGGTATCAGAGTAGTTCATCCTTTGAGTGTCTACGACCGTGTCTAGTAGAGTCTTGTTTATCGGTGTGTTGTGCACCCATCTATAAACGGAAGTTACGGGACATTTAGGATGTCATCTTTCTTTACGATCATAGATCGTGCGGTAGACAATGATAGGAAAGCTCGTTCTCGATACGATTTTTTGTTAAATTGCGGGATTTTATTGGGGGAAGAGGATAAGTTCGGTTAATGGGAGCGTAAGTGAGGCTCGAAGGGGGACATGAGACTTGTTACCGTCGACTCGGGATCGAGGATGTCGAGGTATAAGAAAGAGCATTAGCTATTCCGTTGAGGCGGACCCGTTAGAGGATGTGGCTCGGTAGGAGGGAGACACGGCCGAGAAATCATATGACAAAGACCGTTTAAGGGTTCACGAGACTTACGTGACCCCGGACGAAGACGTAATTGTCACGACCCGGCCCGTGGTAGCGACTAGTGCCTAGTGGGCACTCGTACCCACCTATCAATTATAATCGGATCATGACGAGCATAATAGGAACTTATATGCACAACAAGGCACGACATCGCGCACAAATATATACATATATCATATATACAACCTGAGGATTTACAGAACACAAACACAACTGTACAGTGCTACCCACAACCCATGTTTATGTCTACGGACTCTAACGGTAATAACGAACCATATGACGGGACGGGCCCCCGCGTACCCCCCGAACAAATATATACGGATATAAAAGAGTTTGTACCAAAATGGGGAACACGCGGACGAGGGAGCTCTCCAAAATAGCCGAGTAAGGATCTAAGGCAGCGATCACCCAAACGTGTGTACGTACACACGCGGCATGAAACGCACCCCGAAGAAAAGGGGGTCGATACGGAATATGTGCGAGTATGTAAAGCATTAAGCACAATAAAGCTGAATCATACGGAAATAAAGAGGACGGAAAAAGTAGTACGATGGCAAACTCATAAAGCTTACCTCGAATGTAAATCATGCTTATCAAAATCATTAATGGTGAGTAACATAAATAAAGAGAATCATCATGAACATATGCATACATAACATGCCCCGGCCCTCGGGGACGCGGTAAGTAAATCATCATATATATGTACATGTAACGTGCCCCGGCCCTCTAGTGAGGGACGCGGTGAATGAAATCATCATATGACATCCTGGCCACCTCCCCGTCATCACATCATCGTCATATATATGTATATATATATAACGTGCCCCGGCCCTCTAGTGAGGGACGCGGTGAACAATGCAGTGGAATTGCACGAATACATGCCCCGGCAGGGACGCGGTGAAAGATGTAATAACGACTCACACGAGCGAGTAGTGAGAAACCATATGCACATAAATCATTTCAAAGACTCGATGAAATAAGTTAGGCGAACCATCATTTGAAAATCGAACAATGATAGTTATCTCAAGTACCTTTCGGACATCTCTCGGAACTTGTCAAACCGGACTTAGAAATCATAATTACATATTGAGGTCATATGCATAACAGTCTTCACTTAGAATGCATAAAAATCATAATCCAAAATTTATCAAATAAGTAGGGAATCCATACTCGGAAGTCAAGGTGAAAATAGTACTCAATCTTTCTTAAAGGTCGTTGGGATAATCATAGAAAAGCCGCGGGCCCCACGGACGGGTGCCGACCCCATCCGAGCCGACTATGAGAGTTAGGGGAATGTTATGTCTTATGAAGCTACCTATTAGGTTTCGGGCGATCCGAGCTCATATGCAAAAGTTACGGCGTTTGAAGTTCGGGAACCTTTTGTAGCAAAATTCTTTATAAGACTTTTGAAATTCAATCTTTTGAAAACATAAGAACCTTAATAAGGTTACATTAAAGTGAGTACGTAAGAATGAATAAGGCACATATCTAAGCTCGGATCCTAAGAGCGGAATTACCCGAGCTCGGGTCATAACCTAGTAGCACTAAGACATGCCAAAGAAGAGAAAGTTACGCCTTACATACCTCGCCCGCTCGCAAGCTAAGTCAAGCCTCAACCCTCGGACGCTCCAAGATCTACATAACGCCAATATACCAAACTTTAGCCATAAGCCTTTAGGCATTCAATTCCAATCGAACATTAAATTCTCAAATTTCGACAGCATTTCCCCTATAAATACACCAACCCCGAGATTTCAACTCGGCTAATTTCAACAACAACCAAACCAACAACCAACCTACTGATATCAATAATCAATTCACAATACATCCTAACATTAATAGCTCTTTCTACATGACTTCGACAACATTCATAATATTCCAACAACATTCAACACTCATAATATAGTCACTTCAACTACTTACGTTCAATCTAATATCCACGTTTATACATTTGATTACTAATCCAAAACCATTCAAACAATATTCAAGAATGCTTTAAACAATTCACACAATTTTCCAACCAACCCAAACCACGTCCCAACTCACCCGAAATTGTGTCCAAGCCCAAGAACAACACCAAACATATTTCCTTTCTCCAAAACTCATAAACTACATCAACAACCTATGTGTTCACAATGTCATTACCATAAATACAAAAATTACATAAGGGTTACATTGCCTTCCAAATCAGCCCACAACCATCACAACTTCAAATTGATTCATTAAACTTTCATTATCAACATAGAATCCACATAACAACAACAACCAAAGCACTACATAGAATTAATTCATTCTTGGCATACAAGACACCCATTTTCGGCTACTACATCAATACACCACTTCCATGATTTCCATCCATTTCTACACATTACAACAACACATAAACATGCTAAATACACTTAATTCATTATTACTACACATTTTACACAACACACGGCCAAACCTCCACATTTATGGTTCAACTTCAACTTGATTTCTATCATGAATTTCTTCCATTTTAGCATACAACAACACATGTAAACCATTCATAACACATAAAACAATATTCGAACTCACCTTTCTTCTTCAACTTCTCAACTTGCCTAAAGTTGGCCAAGGATGAAAACGAACAATCTAACGCTTCCAACAACACTTCCACGTTCATAAGCACCCTTGAATTAGTAGGTTTGCTTGAAGCAATAATTTTTTTGATGGCCAATTCTTGGTCTTGTTTTTCCCTTCACTTGGCCGAATGGCCCTTCCTTTTCTTTCTCCAAATTTTTCTTGAGTTTTCTAGAGTTGTTGAAGTGTGGAAGATGACTTAGTAGTCATCTTTTATTTCACTTAATGGCCAACCATGTGTCCATGGCCCACATGCCACATGGCCCCCTTATTTTTATTTTTTTTCATGAACTAATTTCCTTTCCAAAATTAGAATACTTTCCAAAAATAGAGTTTGACCCCAATTGTTTCCTTAACATTTCCATACCAATAACATCACACACAACTTAAACCTTTGAAGCGAACAAAAGTCTCCGCTTCATATCTCGGAATGGTTTTGTCCTTAACTCGTCAAGGTTGACTCGGATTATCCCGACGTACGAAATACGGGATATAACAGTAATTGAGAAAGTACGGAGCGGGGCACACCTAGATTTTTCCTATGTTTCAGCATTATGTTAGACCAGCTTCTGATGTTAGTATCATAAAGGTACCTAATTCTCTATCTTGGGATTTAGTTAACCGGGGAGTTACCCACGGATCGTGGGGGAGTACGAGATAGAGAAAGAAGAGAGTCGAGTTAAGGAGCGGTGCTTTTAATAAGGACAAAGGGGCTTTATTTCTAGATATATCCGACCTAAGTTCTCCGGTATCTCATTTACGGTATATGGCTTTTTCATCGAATCGATTTGTAGCTTATATGTATATGACCTAATCTCGGGATATCATCGATCATTCGTTACTCTGGGGCCACAGAAAGTTGATAATTGATTGTTCTTACAAATAATTATAGTCAGGACATCCTTATTTCGGACATGGATTCTGAAGTGAGAATTTTAAATTTTAAGTCTTATAAGTTTATGTACTCTCAGAGATTTCTCAAGGATGGATGCGAGAGAGTTGTAGTAGAACTAAGCGGATAAGGTAGGACATAAAATTTTAAGAAATTGAAGAAAGATGAGGTGATATTTCATCCCCTACATTTATTAGCGATATTAGATTGAAGCACCTGGGCTTATAGTATATTGGTCTTTAGGAGAAAAGAAACCGAGAAGAAGTTGAATAAAGGAATAAGGCACTAATGTTAGAAGGTGTAGTAGATACGAGTAGATGAGAATTGCAGATAATTATAGAAAAGGAGTGCGGTATGTGACCAAAGAAAAGGATATTGGATGATTTGTATTAATAGTGTATGTAAATCAAGGCTTCATACCTTTGGAAAGTAAGGAGCAGAACCAGAAAGTGAGTTAATCAGTGAATTTGAGGCCCCTGGCAAGTACTAGATTATAGAGTATATATAATTTTGAATATGTATTTCAAGATGGTTATAAGGTAGATTGTGGGAGTTCTAAGAAGGCCCCCAGAGTTGATCCAGGACCCCAGGCTCCAGGACCGAGCAGGACGAGCCTTAGTTGTTCCATGGAGACTGACCCCTCGGAGGACCCAGCGATGATTCCTCCAGAGTTCATGACCCCCAGGGAGGAGGATCACCCCCAGAGGACAGTTATGACATAAATTTATCTGAGTATTCGTCTGGGACACCGGAGGAGGAGATTCCCGAGGCCGTACCAGCTGCTCCTATGGTAGAGCACTACGTCAGACCAGCCTCCTCGGTGAGTGTTATAGATTACTCTAGCCCTCTATCTTGGCCATCGATAAACCAGGAGTTGCCCGATTATTTATATCCCTCGGACTCAGATGAGAGAGATGATGAAGGCCATACGAGCGGATGGTAGGTAGACGATGACGAGGAATACACTTCACCTTATAGTCCACCAGATCAGACTAGAGACCGATCGGCTACAGGTATATGAGTCCTTATTGGAATTTTCTATGTATGTGCATTTGTTGTAGATTATTATTTAATAGTGGCGGCGGAAACCCAAAGAGGCCGATAGCGAGTATTTATAAGTAACGAGCGACCAAGGTGTGTTCGTACCATTGGAAATGCGAAAATCTAGGATGGAAAGTAGTCATATATACAGATGAAAGGTGCATATTGAGAATTAAAAAGGCCAAAATAGTAATTGTGCAGTCGGAAGAGTAAGAGACCCTTTCTAATTCGGAGGGAGATGCATTAAGAAAATGTTTTGGAATCTATCAAGACTTCAACTTGCTTTAGATTATGTGGTGAAGGTCATGCGGTGAGGTAGATACGATTATACCGACATTAGCATATAGGATTTCATCAGAGTTTCAAGATTAAGCGTCTTTGGGGTGAGAGAAATACTAGGATGGGTGTTAGAACCCATATTTTTGTACATTGAAACAATCCTTTGACCTTTGATTTTATTTTGAGATATAAGTTGTGCATGAATTTGTTGGTATGGAACAATTAGGAAAATTTGGGACCAAAAGTGATAAAATTGGAAGTTGAAAATCATCCACTTTTCCATGTTGGCCGTGTGAGTGGATTGTGGTGCCCACACCATTTTTGTGTCATCTTTTAAGTGATCCAACTCATTAATGTGGGCCAAGGGACAATTGTCCAATTCATTTAAGTGGTAAAAGATGACCACAAGTCATCATTTGCATTCCCACACTTAGAGAAAAAGAAGCAAAAGCTGAAAACCCCCCAAAGAGGCTCTCGGCCAGCCATGGAGGAAATCCACTCCCATTTCTTGTCCTTCTAAAATTATTTTGTTGATGTAAACCCATTATTTTGAGGTCCCTAAGTAGCGTGGAAGCATCGTTGGAGCGATCAATCCATTATTTTCCATCTTTTGGAAACCCTAGGCTATTGGAAAATTGAAGAGTAAAGGTAAGATTTGATCTTGTTTATGTATTATGAAGGTTGTATGCTTGTTGTAGTATGGTAAATTGGAGGAATATCATGAAAAATGGAATGTTGGAAGTGAGTTGTGTGTGTGTGGTGTTAGCCGTGCAAATGGGTGTGTGTGTGTGTGTTGTGTTGAAATTATGAATTAATGCCTAGTTAGTTTATTATGATCATTGTAAGGTGAAGGAACAATTGAAAATCATCCATATATGTATATGTATAGTGTTGGTCGAAATGGGTCATATTATATGACAATGAACGAATCGATATCGCTTAATGTTTTAGTCGTCGTCGCTATGAATTCTATGTTGGAAATGAATGTTTATTGACTCAAATTGATGTTGTAAATGTTGCGGACTGATTTGGAGGCTATTGTATATTTAATGTAATTGGTATATGGATGAGATAGCATTGTTAGAATAAATTGTGGATACAAATCATGGTTTGGAAATGAGGAGCATGAAAAAGGTCGGTTTAGGGGGGGTGTCTCGGTTTATTGGGGCTGTTGTATAAATTTTCGGGTAGCTTGGGAAAATTTATGGATTGTTGGAAATGTTGTATGAATTGCTTAGAATGTCTTTAAATATGGTTGGTATGGGTTCGGGTTAGTATGTGAATGTATAAGCGTCGACGTTGGCTTGAATGCAAGTCGTCGAAGTGAATTTATGAAAGTTGTTGAATGATGAAAAGAGAGCTATTATTGTTGTTTTGCCTTTCGGATTGATTATTAATGTTGTTAGGTTGGTTGTTGTTGTTGTTGTTGATTGATATGGCCGAGTTAAATTCTCGGGGTAGCCTATTTACAGGGGAAATCTTTGCCCAAATTTCTGTAGAATTAAGGGCGAAATTGGAATTTAAGGCCCAAAAAGTCTTTAGCTAATGTTTGGCATTTTATGGTTTGTTTATAGATCGTGGGCAGCCCGAATCATAGGTGGTATTTAGCTTGAGTTTGGGTCATTTTGGAGAGCGTTTGAGGTATGTAAAGTAACCTTTCTTTTTGGCATGCCTTAGTTAAAGTAGGCTATGATACGAGCCTCTAGGAAACTCTATTCTCGCAATCCGAGCTTGTCTATGATTCGCATGTGTTTCCTTGGTATTCTTGTGCTCATATGCCATAACATTGATCCTTATATCCTTGGAATTCATAATTTGTAAAGATTTCATGAAAGCTGATTTTTGGTTTTAAAGCTTATTCTTTAGCGATTCCAAAAGTTCAAACGCTCATAACTTTCCCAGAAAAGCTCGGATTGCTTTGAAATTTTCGTGGGAGTTTGTATGATATGGAATGAGTATGTTTTTCATAGGCGGGCCCAGTTCGGGTCTACACCCGTCTGTGGGTCCCGCGACGTTCCTTTATGAAATTTCGATAACTTTTAAAAGGAAATGTTGTAATTATTATTCCGATTTCAAATATGACTATTTTACTTATCTTTTGGATTATGACAATGATTTTATGCATATGATTTTTATACGTAACTATGATTTCAAAAATTCTATTTGATGTTCCGAGCGACGTTCGGAGGAAAACTTGATGTGACTATTATCCCGATTTCAAGTACGGTCGGTTACTTGTCTTTTGAGTTTATAATAATGATTCGATAACATATGATGACCTTAGATTTCACGGGCGGGCCCGGATTGGGTTGACGCTCGTCCGTGGGTCCCGCGACTTTTCTATGTTTGATTCCAACGACCTTTTTTTTTTTTTAAAAGAACTTCATGTGGCTATGATTTCAACCCCCGAGCATGATTACTTAAGCGTTGTCGAGTTTGACATGAAGATTTCTATGCATATGATTTTGGTACGTAACCATGGGTTCCGAAGTCTGTTATGATATGTGATAATAGGATGATATGATGATTCTATACACCGAGACCCTCACTAGAGGGCCGGGACACGCTATGTATATGATGATATGATGATGACATGATTCTATACACCGAGACCCTCACTAGAGGGCCGGGCACGCTATACACCGAGTCCTCACTGAAGGGCGGGACACGCTATATATATGTATATATGAGATGATGATATGATCTTACTTACCGAGTCTCTCGCTAGAGGGCCGGGACACGCTATATATATACGCGTGTGCGAATGATTGTCCGATTGGTATATGATATGAACATGTATGAATTATGGTCGAAGGTAAGTTTTGTGGTTTCTAGTTCCGTATCCATGGCTCCTACTCCTTATTTAAAGTACGATTACGCCTATTGTATATTTCTACTTTACATGCTCAGTACATATTCCGTACTGACCCCCTTTCTTCGGGGGGCTGCGTTTCATGCCCGCAGGTACAGACGCACAGCTTGAGGATCCACCGGTTTAGGACACCCTCTTCTGCTATTTGAAGTGCTCCCCTAATTCCGGAGCCTACTTTTGGTATATATTCGTTCGTTGCATTGTACATATTTGTTCAGGGGTACGGCGGGGCCCTGTCCCGTCATGTGATTCTGTCTGTCTGTCTGTTTAGAGGTCTGTGGACATGTTTGTGGGATTGTGCCTACTTTTGTACAGTTGTGTTTGTATATGTTGTGTTTGGGCGATTCCATTCGCCGCGGCAGCCTTGTCGGTCCGCATATATATATATGTTGTTTTGTTGGCCCTGTGTGGCCTTTGTTGGTATTTTTACGTGCGCGGGGTTATTTTGGATAGTCCGTAAAACAAAGGAAACTCGCCGAAATTTTTTCGGAAATTATATAAATTTGCAACTCGGCCTTGTTATCGGCTCTCGTTATATTCCTGTATGTGTTCGATATTATCAGATTGGTGCGTTTGGTTTCCCAGATCGGGCACTAGTCACGGCCTACGGGGTTGGGTCGTGACAGAAGTGGTATCAGAGCGGTTTGTCCTCGGAGTGTCCACAGATCGTGTCTAGTAGAGTCTTGTTTATCGGTGTGTTGTGCACCACATCTATAAACGGGAGGCTACAGGACATTTAGGATGTTATCTTTCCTTCTGATCTTAGATCGTGCGTTAGCCGTGTTAGCGTGATGATTTTTCGACGAAATGTTCGTTTTCGGCCGATGCCTCCGAAGAAGGCCACAATGCCCGAAGGGCAAGTCTACAGTCTTTGGCGAGACCAGCCGAGCCCGGGTGACTACTAGGGCTCGTGCCCAGATTGAGCCGGATGTTGTACCTCCGACGGCTAGTTCTGCTATGCCGCCAGTATCGGAGGGATTGGGAGCAGCCACAGCTGCAGCACCGGGGGCGGCCCCACCGCCAGCTCCCGCGGCACCAGTACTAGTACCTCCAGTTCCCCAGCCAGGGGCGGATGAGGGGACCCTACGAGAGGCAGTACAGTTGTTGACACGATTGGTAGCAGGGCAGGCCCACAGACATGATGATCGTGCGGACGAGCGCGCGGTTCGAGGGCCGTGATTTTTCGACTGTGGCCCACCAGAGTTTTTCGGGTCAAAGCCCGCAGAGGACCCTTATGAGTTCATTCGACAGATGCAGCGTACCCTGCGATTGATTAGTGCATCTGAGACAGAGTCGGTTGAGATGGCGTCATACCGGTTGCACGATGTAGCAGCTAACTGGTATGAGTCGTGGATGCTGTCCAGAGGTGAGGGTGCCCCTCCAGCCGTATGGGGCGAGTTTACCGAGGCTTTTCTGGCCCATTTTCTGCCTCCGGAGGTGAGGCGAGCCGGGGGTAGACCGATTTCTGCTTTGTTGAAGCGATGGGGCGATATATTCGGGAGTACGGCTTAGAGTTTGATTCACCGGCCAGATATGCACCCGCATATGTAGCTAGCATGACTGATCGGATGCACAGATATATAGTGGGGCTGGATCAGTACTTCGTTGATAGCTGCTTGGTGTTAGCAGCTCAGTCCGGTATGGATATCGCTCGTATACAGGCCCACGCCCAGGGCATGGAGGACAGACGCGGAGGGCGCCAGCCTGATAGAGTTGATGACAGGGGTCAGCCCAAGAGGGCCAGATCATCTGGGTATTCCGGGGATATTTTCGAGGCGAGGGCCTCGGCGGCGGCAGCGAGGGCGGATATCCTCCCCGGCCGGCGCGGAGCACACCTCCACGGTTCCGCGATAGGAGGCGGGGAGTGCGAGGTTATTCGAGAGCCGGTCGAGCTCTGAGGGCTACGAGTTTGCAGTCGGACGGAGGCTCGAGCCAGACGAGGCCGTCTATGCCTCAGTGTCCTCAGTGCGGCAGGCGCCATCCGGGGGAGTGCCGTTACGCTACGGGTGCTTGTTTTGCTTGCGGCCGTCAAGGCCATATCATGAGGGAGTGTCCGTCTTTGGGTAACTCAGGTGGTGCAGCTCAGCCTACCGGGTCGGTTGCTGGTTCATCCTCTTCTGCAGCCATGCGCCCTACGGGGCAGGGTATGCCGGCACCAGCAGGTCGTGGTGGAGGCCGTGGCAGAGCCTCTAGTTTTAGCGGTCCTTCGAACCGCCTATATGCGTTGGCCGATAGACAGGAGCAAGGAGCGTCACCAGATGCGGCTACAGGTATATGAATCCTTACTAAGATGTATGTTGTTATGTATGTATATTGCTGTATGGTTGATATTTAATAGCCGTAAACAGAAATTTGAGGACCGATAATCGAGTATTCATAAACTAAGACGACTAAGTTATGTTTACCATTATAGTGAATCTGGAAGTCGAGGACGGAAGGTAATCGTATTCGTAAGTGAAAGGTGAACGCGGGGGATCGAGAAGGGTAAG
The DNA here is from genome assembly GCF_029784015.1 of Lycium ferocissimum. Taxonomy (NCBI): domain Eukaryota; kingdom Viridiplantae; phylum Streptophyta; class Magnoliopsida; order Solanales; family Solanaceae; genus Lycium; species Lycium ferocissimum. The sequence continues at coordinate 14,711,453 of NC_081343.1, read as the reverse complement.
ACGGTAATTGTATTGTGAGAACGTTTTGAAAACTGTTAAGACTTCAATTTACTCCAGATGGGGTGCTGAAGGTCATGCGGTGACCTGAGCGCTATCAGACTAATATTAAAGCACCGTATTTCATCAGAATTCCGAGGTTAAGCGTGCTAGAGTGAGAGAAATATTGGGATGGGTGACCCCCCGGGAAGTTTTTTTTTTTGAAAATCTCACAAATTCAAACGAAAGAGGCAATGAGAAGCTAGAATAATCCAAAGGAAGTTAGAGTGTGCGGAGTGGGTTGGAATCTTAAGTGGTCACGTAGAACGAGGCAGATTAGATCGGTAAAGAGGAAGAAGATGTAACACGATTTTGGAATTGGGGTGAGTTCGAACAGTGTTTGGAGATATTTTGTAAGTGAGACGATAGCGACTGTATGTCTGTGTATGTGTGTAATGTCTCATACCTGGTTTTATTAGCAGATATGTGTATTCCGGCAACCAACGTGGCGGTATAGGGAAGACAATAATTGGACAGAGTGACGAAGCTCAAGTGGGCAACAGTGTATAGATGGCACAAATATTATAAGGCAAGCTAATGTTGTGGTTATTACAAGTTAAGTTTGGGCAGTTCGAATGCAATGATATGTGGAAAAGGGAAGAAAGTGAGTAGATGGAAGGTCAGGGAATCGGAACGTCAGGATCAAAGTACCGTTTACTTGGAATGGGAAATGTGGACTAAGGCAAATGATCAGGTAATGATATAAGCACACCCTAAAGGGGGGGGGGGGAGCTGAGGAACAGATGAAAAAGAAGTATCCTCACTTATTTTCAGAGCCTACAGGTAATCCAAATTCTTTACTTGACTATGTTGTTTGATAAATTGTTTGATAAATGAATGTATTGTTGTGATAGTTGAAAAGGAAACTCCCCCAAATGGTTTGTATGACCCGTAAGGTAAATCTAACATTCGAGGACGAATGTTCTTAAGGGGGGAGGATGTTAGAACCCGTATTTTTGTACATTGGAACAATCCGGATTAATTATGACAAGTTAAGGACAAAACTATTTCGGGATACAAAGTCGGGATTTTTTTTGACCTTTGATTTTATTTTGAGATATAAGTTGTGCATGAATTTGTTGGTATGGAACAATTAGGAAAATTTGGGACCAAAAGTGATAAAATTGGAAGTTGGAAAAGTCATCCATTTTCCATGTTGGCCGTGTGAGTGGGTTGTGGTGCCCACACCATTTTTGTGTCATCTTTTAAGTGATCCAACTCATTAATGTGGGCCAAGGGACAATTGTGCAATTCATTTAAGTGGTAAAAGATGACCACAAGTCTTCATTTGCATTCCCACACTTAGAAAAAAAAAAAGCAAAAGTTGAAAATCCCCAAAAGGCTCTCGGCCACCATGGAGAAATCCACTCCCATTTTTTGTCCTTCTAAAATTATTTTGTTGATGTAAACCCATTATTTTGAGGTCCCTAAGTAGCGTGGAAGCATCGTTGGAGCGATCAACCCATTATTTTTCATTTTGGAAACCCTAGGCTATTGGAAAGTTGAAGAAGAAAGGTAAGATTTGATCTTGTTTATGTATTATGAAGGTTGTATGCTTGTTGTAGTATGTTAAATTGGATGAATATCATGAAAAATAGCATGTTGGAAGTGAGTTGTGTGTGTGTGTTTAGCCGTGCAAATGGGTGTGTGTGTGTGTTGTGTTGAGACTATGAATTAATGCCTAGTTAAGTTATTATGAGCATTGGAAGGTGAAGAACAATTGAAAATCATCCATATATGTATATGTATAGTGTTGGTCGAAATGGGTCATATTATATGACAATGAACGAATCGATATCGCTTAATGTTTTAGTCGTCGTCGCTATGAATTCTATGTTGGAAATGAATGTTTATTGACTCAAATTGATGTTGTAAATGTTGCGGACTGATTTGGAGGCTATTGTATATTTAATGTAATTGGTATATGGATGAGATAGCATTGTTAGAATAAATTGTGGATACAAATCATGGTTTGGAAATGAGGAGCATGAAAAAGGGGTGTCTCGGTTTAGGGGCTGTTTTCGGGTAGCTTGGGAAAATTTATGGATTGTTGGAAATGTTGTATGAATTGCTTAGAATGTCTTTAAATATGGTTGGTATGGGTTCGGGTTAGTATGTGAATGTATAAGCGTCGACGTTGGCTTGAATGCAAGTCGTCGAAGTGAATTTATGAAAGTTGTTGAATGATGAAAAGAGAGCTATTATTGTTGTTTTGCCTTTCGGATTGATTATTAATGTTGTTAGGTTGGTTGTTGTTGTTGTTGTTGATTGATATGGCCGAGTTAAATTCTCGGGGTAGCCTATTTACAGGGGAAATGCTGCCCAAATTTTTGTAGAATTAAGGGCGAAATTGGAATTTAAGGCCCAAAAAGTCTTTAGCTAATGTTTGGCATTTTATGGTTTGTTTATAGATCGTGGGCAGCCCGAATCATAGGTGGTATTTAGCTTGAGTTCGGGTCATTTTGGAGAGCGTTTGAGGTATGTAAAGTAACCTTTCTTTTTGGCATGCCTTAGTTAAAGTAGGCTATGATACGAGCCTCTAGGAAACTCTATTCTCGCAATCCGAGCTTGTCTATGATTCGCATGTGTTTCCTTGGTATTCTTGTGCTCATATGCCATAACATTGATCCTTATATCCTTGGAATTCATAATTTGTAAAGATTTCATGAAAGCTGATTTTTGGTTTTAAAGCTTATTCTTTAGCGATTCCAAAAGTTCAAACGCTCATAACTTTCCCAGAAAAGCTCGGATTGCTTTGAAATTTTCGTGGGAGTTTGTATGATATGGAATGAGTATGTTTTTCATAGGCGGGCCCAGTTCGGGTCTACACCCGTCTGTGGGTCCCGCGACGTTCCTTTATGAAATTTCGATAACTTTTAAAAGGAAATGTTGTAATTATTATTCCGATTTCAAATATGACTATTTTACTTATCTTTTGGATTATGACAATGATTTTATGCATATGATTTTTATACGTAACTATGATTTCAAAAATTCTATTTGATCTGTTCCCGAGCGACGTTCGGAGGAAAACTTGATGTGACTATTATCCCGATTTCAAGTACGGTCAGTTACTTGTCTTTTGAGTTTATAATAATGATTCGATAACATATGATGACCTTAGATTTCACGGGCGGGCCCGATTGGGTTGACGCTCGTCCGTGGGTCCCGCGACTTTTCTATGTTTGATTCCAACGACCTTTTTTTTTTTTTTTTAAAAGAACTTCATGTGGCTATGATTTCAACCCCCGAGCATGATTACTTAAGCGTTGTCGAGTTTGACATGAAGATTTCTATGCATATGATTTTGGTACGTAACCATGGGTTCCGAAGTTTGTTATGATATGTGATAATAGGATGATATGATGATTCTATACACCGAGACCCTCACTAGAGGGCCGGGACACGCTATGTATATGATGATATGATGATGACATGATTCTATACACCGAGACCCTCACTAGAGGGCCGGGACACGCTATACACCGAGTCCCTCACTAGAGGGCCGGGACACGCTATATGTATGTATATATGAGATGATGATATGATCTTACTTACCGAGTCTCTCGCTAGAGGGCCGGGACACGCTATATGTATACGCATGTGCGTAATGATTGTCTGATTGGTATATGATATGAACATGTATGAATTATGGTCGAAGGTAAGTTTTGTGGTTTCTAGTTACCGTATCCATGGCTCCTACTCCTTATTTAAAGTACGATTCGCCTATTGTATTTTCGCTTTACATGCTCGGTACATATTCCGTACCGACCCCCTTTCTTCGGGGGGGGTGCGTTTCATGCCCGCAGTACGGACGCACAGCTTGAGGATCCACCGGTTTAGGACACCCTCTTCTGCTATTTGAAGTGCTCCACTAATTCCGGAGCCTACTTTTGGTATATATTCGTTCGTTGCATTGTGCATATTTGTTCGGGGGTACGGCGGGGCCCTGTCCCGTCATGTGATTCTGTCTGTCTGTCTGTTTAGAGGTCTGTGGACATGTTTGTGGGATTGTGCCTACTTCTGTACGGTTGTGTTTGTATATGTTGTGTTTGGGCGATTCCATTCGCCGCGGCAGCCTTGTCGGCCCGCATATATATATATATATATATATGTTGTTTGGTTGGCCCTGTGTGGCCTTTGTTGGTATTTTCTGTGCGCAGGGTTATTTTGGATAGTCCGTAAAACAAAGGAAACTCTGCCGAAATTTTTTGGGAAATTATATAAATTTGCGTTTGGGTGCCCGGATGCAACTCACGGCTTTGCGGGGGTTGGGTCGGGGAATTGTACAAAAAGTCCTATATTTAGATATAAGAGGAAAATGTGTTCGATATTGGATCGGAGTGGTTGGTGCGTTTGGGTGCGGTGAAGAGAAAGAAGGTGCATCACGACTCTAGAATTAGGGTGAGTTTAAATAGCGTTTGGAAATATTTTGTAAGTGAGATGGTAGTAATTATATATATACGTATGCATATGATATCCCATACGTGGCTATATCAGCGGGAATGTGTATCCCGACCAACGTTGCGGTATATGGAAGGCATTAATCGAACGAGGGTAACGAAGTTCAAGTGACAAAAAAATATATGGTACAAATGTTACAAGGTAGGTGATGCTATTTTCACTACATGTGTGGGGTCAGAGAATAGGCTTCGATAAGTGGGGCTAAAAGGATAGTGACCACGACGAGGAATATGAAGTAAGAGAAAGAATGGTAGGGCCTTACGACGATGTTAAGAGATTTCCAGCCCTCGAAAGGTATATAAAGGGAAAAGTGTATGGTCAAATTAACACGGTTGCCTCGGACATGGAGAAGCTTTCCAAAAAGGTGACTTAAGAATAGAACGGATTTACGCGTTTAACGGAATATTTCACTAACTTCAGAGCCGATATTACAAATAACAAGAGAAGAAAGGTGCTCGAGGAGGAAGAAACCCAAGGAAAGTTAAGGGTGAAAGTAGGTACACTAATGGGTTGGTCGAAGGAAGAGGAGAGCATTTAGGAGTAAAGTAACTAGAAATCTTTAACCATGGGAGTAAGAAGGATACTTTAACGAGTTGGTGGTAGGAAACCGATTACTCATCGAGGAAAGAACGAAGATGATGATGTTACACCTTGGAAAATCTCGCGTTATCAAGACTGTGGACGGCTTAGTATAAGCTCAGGGGAGAGCAGAGTTACACAAGGATTATGGATGAAGATTATGTTATCTGAGCATAAGAACATATATATGACATTTGGAGAGTGTATGGAGTAAATCGATTAACATGATCACTCGATGATAGCCCTCGAAACCATGAGTTAAGGTGGGGCCCACATGTTGGAATTTTGTAAAGGATATATTATAAGTGATACAAGTAGTACATGGAAAGTTGAGCAAGTCCTAAGAAGGACCCATAAGCCAAATATGGACGTAAGCCCTCCAAAAGGACGATTTAAGGAAACGTTTTTGGATGAGTTGACTTGGAGGGGCAAAAACGACATTATAAGTTTGGAATTTGGAAAAACACCAAGAATAAAAGTTGTAGATAATTGAAATATATTTCCAACCATAGGTTGTGGGCCCTCACACAATGTCGTAATCGAGAGTTATGGCCATTTTAAGAGCAAGACCCCAAGCTGCCAAATGATTCCGCGGGCCCCACATGAATAAGTCGGTGGAACCGACCTAGGGGGGCTATAAATACTCCATCAGCCCATTTTTTTCAGCATATTAACATTCCAAAGAGTCCTAGAAGCCTCTCAAAACATCTCCCAAATATTATAGTCCGATAAATCAAGAATTTAACAAGATTACGCCAAACTAGTCCGTGAAAGGTAATTGTTCTTGCTTCTACTTAAGTTTGGCGTTGGAGAAGTTTGATGTGGCTGAGTTTTCTTCAAGTATAAGGTATGTTATTTATCCCATCTTTTATGTTCAGTTTATTTGAAGGTCTAGCAAGCCTTAAAAATGAAACTAGTTATGGAGAATAGGTCGTAGAGTGTTGTATTGTAGTTATTGTGTTTATGGGCTATTTTGAACATGTTGTGGCCATGTGGATGGGCTGATTTACACATATAAAAATGGTATCTAACATTGTTGGCGTATTGATGAGATTATACTCCTTGATTGGGATGGAAGAAAGTGCATATTGTTGTTGTATGTTTTAAAACGTCGTGTGGGACGTTTATGGAATATGTTGGTATGAATAATGGTGTTGTTGATGTTGATCTTATTGCTGTTGTTGATTGGTTCTTTGAATTGTAATTCTGGGCGAGACATATAAACAGGGGAGATCTTTGCCGATTTTCGGCGAGAATATAGAGTAGTTTGATTTGAAATTTGGAACAAGTGTGCAATAAAGAGTCTAACGTTAGTGTGAATCCTTTTAAGTGTAGGCTTACGAGCTTGGACCAATAAGCGTAGCTAATAAGAGGTGGAACAGGTATGTAAAGCTTAACCTTTCTTTCTTTTGGCATGTCTTAGATGTTAGTACGGTATGATATAATACGAGCCTTGGGGTAACTCCATTCATAAGATCTGAGCATGTCTACGATTCTTATTCACTTCTTGATATTCGCACTCTCAATATAGTCGAGCTGTTGCCTTGAGTCTCTTGCATGATTGTATATTAAATGTTGCATAAATAGTTCTTGTTCCTAAAGGATTCTATGTTGAATAATGCCCGTAACTTTCACGAACAGGCTCGGATTGCTTTGATATTTTCGTAAAGTATTCTCTAATGCATAATGCCCGTAACTTTCATGGGCGGGCTCGGATTGGTTGATACATGTCTATGATCTCTAAGACTCTCTTTAACGTAGTCCTAATGTCATTTAGAACGGATTTAATATAACTATCGTTTTAATGCTCGAGCGTGATTACTTACTTATCCATCGAGTCTGAAATGATGATTTATATGCATATGGTTTCTCACTACTCTGCTCGTGCTAGCTGTTATTATATCTTTCATCGAGTCCCGGGCCGGGTATGTATTCGTGCACAATTCACTACATTGTTCACCGAGTCCCTCACTAGAGGGTCGGGTACGGTATATATACATGATGATATGATGATGGCGCCAGCCCACAGGATGGCCCGATTATGATATACATGATGGAGACATGATCTCATTCACCGAGTCCCTCACTAGAGGGCCGGGTATGGTATATATATATATGATGATATGATGACATGATGATATGATGATGCTATTCACCTAGTCCCTCACTAGAGGGCCGGGTACTGTATGTATATATATGATGATATGATGACATGATGATATGATGATTCTATTCACCGAGTCCCTCACTAGAGGGCCGGGACACGTTATATATGCATACGTATAAGATGATTATTCACTTATATTTCTAAGTCCCACAATGAATTGGATATGATATTGACATGCATGATTTATGTTTCAAAAGCAAGCCTTATGGTTTTCTGGTTATTGCACTAGCTTTCTACACTCCTTATTTCAGTATGATTCTATTTACCATATTCCATGCTTTACATACTCAGTACATATTCCGTACTGACCCCCTTTCTTCGGGGGCTGCGTTTTATGCCACGCAGGTGTACACAGACGAGTCGAGGATGCTAGTAGAAGATGTTCATTTGGATTGGCGAGCTCCATTTCCTTAAGTCTTCCGAGTCGAGTGTCTAGGTTATGGTATCTTGATTTATGTTAGAGACTTTGCGGACGAGTCACGTATATGACATGTCGATCTTGTAAGCGGCTCTCCGTAAGCCGATGTATCATTATGCATTATGTTCTGAGTTTATACGATTCTGATTTTACTTGAATTGAGAAGGACGAAAGGCATGTTTTTTTTTTAAAAAAAGCTTACATTATGCACTCATGTCATGATTTAAGGGCCCAGTATGATTATGAGTATCACAAAAATCAGCGGGTTCGCTCGGCCCTAAGTAAGGGTTGGGTGCCCATCATGCCCTATCGAAAGTTGGCGTGTGACAAATTGGTATCAGAGCGGTTCGTCCTAGGGGTTGTCTGCAAAGTCGTGTCCAGTAGAGTCTTGTTTATGGTGTGAAGCGCGCCATATTTATAAACAGGAGGCTACGAGGCATCTATGATGGTTGCTCTTCTTTCACATCTGAGATCGTGCCATAGAGCCAAGTCATAGGGAATGAGATTCCTTATACTAACCTTTGATTTCAGCAGAAGAATGGCATCGACAAAAGAAAGTGACTAGCGATATTGAAAGTTACAAAGCACGCAGGTAAGCAAAGGTATGAAAGATATATGTCGGGTAAGATATTGAAGTACGATTGAAATACAAGTTGGAGATTAAAAGGGAAAGTAAACAAGAAAGTGTAACAGGTGCGGTTTGAGTTGGGCATACGAGGTATGTTCATCATATTCGTACTGTTGTTGATATTGGGATGTGTGGCTGTGATATGATATGATATACATATATACATATGTTGGCCCTGTGAGACATTGTTGGTATTTCTGCGTGCGAGGTTTTGAGATAGTAACGTTACGGAGGGAAACTCGCCAAAATTTTCCTAGAAATAAAGAAAGAATGAGATATAGGTTTGTAACATGTCTTGAAAGGTCGTGCCAATAGTAATGATAAGATTTGATTAAGCTACGAGTACGGCTGACATCGAGAAAGAAGTTAACTGCTGAATTGATGGTGATAGCAATTAGGAGGTCGATATCGATATGGTAAAAAGAAATTGGAAAGGGCTTGTGATACTAAGAGATGATTTAGAAAAGGCAAGCAAACCTTGATAGAGAGTTATATTAAGGTACCGACTGAATTGATAAGTAGGGATGAATTATGACAAGCTTATAGTTAAAAGAAGTAATAGTATGATTAAGACAAGAGTACAGAGGAAAAGAATTGTGATGGATAAGAATGTATTGATAAGACAGCTTGCGAGATATTAAGGATAAAGTTGATCAGAACGGGTAAAGGGGTTAAGAAGTGTTACATTATAGGATTTATTACGAATAAGATATAATGAGGACTGTTATGAAAATAAGTAAAGCCGAGTGAGAAGGTGGCCAAAGCTAGGATGTGATCTATGTAGCTAGAATACAAAGGCAAGTGTGAAACGAAAAAGCGAGCTATAGAACGAGTAAGGAAGGCTTATCAAGTTCTGTAGGGGAAGTTTGGAATAAGGGTTTTATAATAACGGAAATGATAGCGAGTGTAAAAAAAAGAAAAGAAAGGGTAATTAGAAGAAGGAAATAAGAAAGAAGCGAGATAACAGTGTAGTAATAGACCATGACATGTGTAGCCAAGGATACGAGTACTATAAGTGACGAGACTGTGAAAGACTCGGTTATAGAAAGGATGAGGAACGAGGTAAAATGAGTGTAAATCCAAAGACCGATAACCAAGTATTTATGAGTAACGGCGATCAAGGTGTATTCCTCACCATTGGGAATCTGGGAGTCTAGGACGGAAAGTAGTCATATCCATAGGTGAAAAGTTAATATTGTGGATTGAAAAAGGCCTAAAATAGTAATTGTGGAGTCAGAAGAGTAAGAGACCCTTTCTAATTCGGAGGGAGATGTGTTATGAGAGCGTTCTGAAATCTGTTAAGACTTCAACTTACTCCAGATTACGTGACGAAGGTCATGCGGTGAGGTGGACGCTATCTTACTAGCATTAAAGCATTGTATCTTATCAGAGTTCCAAGGTTAAGCGTCTTTGGAATGAGAGAAATTTTAGGATGGGTGACCCCACGGAAGTGTACTAAAAGTCCTATAAAGTCTAACACAGGAGAGCCAAATGGGAAGCTAGAGTAGCCTAAGGGAAATTAGAGTATACGAGTGGGCGAAAACCTTAAGAGGTCACATAGGACGGCGGGCCCGAATCGGTGAAGAAAGAAGGTGCATCACGCTCTAGAAAGCGGGTAAGTTGAATAGCGTTTGGAAATATTTTGTAAGCAAGATAGTAGAGATTATATATGTATATAGGTATGCACCTGATATCCCATACATGGCTATATCAGCGGATCTGTGTATTCCGGCAACTAACGTGGCGGTATATGGAAGGCATTAATCGGACAGGGTAACGAAGGTCAAGTGAAAAGAAAAATAAAGGGCACAAATGCTACAAGGAAAGCTGATGCTGTTTTCACTACAGGTTAAGCTTGGAAAGTGCTAATATAATGGTATTTGGAAAAGAAAGAAAGGGAGTAGATGGAAGGCAAGGGGATCAAAATGTCGGAATAAAAGTGCCGCCTAATTGAGGTTGGAAATATGGACATAGGGCAAAGTATAATCGGATAATAGTATAAGTACACCCTTAAGGGGGGAAGCGAGTATGAGAGATGCAAGTGTAAGATGGAGACAATCAACACTACAATATATTTGATACGGATGCTTGGGCTACAGGTAAGATTCCTTGCTGAGACAAGCTAGGAAGATCTAAAAGCCAGCAATAAAGGGGTAGCAGTTAGGATAGTAGTTGAGATAGTGCTGAGAATTAATTGTAGAGATCTTGAATGATATGACATTGGAAAGTGGGTGCTTAAAAAGGAGAGAATACGACAAGGGAAAGTAACGAGTAACTTACGGAGACATTGTGAAAGATAACACTGCTATGCTAGATTAGAGGCTAAGATGTGGGAAATAGAATTGTTCGCTAATGATACTGCGACCTATAAGTAGCAAGGGAGAAATATAGAAAACCTCCTATAGGAGGAAGTGAGGAAATCAAAGGAGTGAATAAAGGAAGAGAAAGGAGTATGACAAGATAGGCTACAAACGAATGTTAGTACGGAGGGGATATGTGAAGTAGAAAGAACCAGGAGAAGGAAAGACCGTGACTAAGATTGAATATACTTTATACAAACCGTACAAGAGTAGTTGTGTTACCTTGGAAAATCTCGCGTTATCAAGACTGTGGACGGCTTGGTATGAGCTCAGGGGAGAGCAGAGTTACACAAGGATTATGGATGAAGATTATTTTATCTGAGCATAAGAACATATATATGACATTTGGAGAGTGTATGGAATAAATCGATTAACATGATCACTCGATGATAGCCCTCGAAACCATGAGTTAAGGTGGGGCCCACATGTCAAAATTTTGTAAAGGATATATTATAAGTGATACAAGTAGTACATGAAAATTTGAGCAAGTCCTAAGAAGGACCCATAAGCCAAATATGGACGTAAGCCCTCCAAAAGGACGATTTAAGGAAACATTTTTGGATGAGTTGACTTGGAGGGGAAAAAACGGAATTATAAGTTTGGAATTTGGAAAAACACCAAGAATAAAGTTGTAGATAATTGAACGAGCTTTCCAACCATAGGTTATGGGCCCTCACACGATGTCAGAATCGAGAGTTATGGCTATTTTAAGAGCAAGACCCCAAGCTGCCAAATGATTCCGCGGGCCCCATATGAATAAGTCGGTGGAACCGACCTAGGGGGGCTATAAATACCCCCATCAGCCCATTTTTTCCAGCATATTAACATTCCAAAGAGTCCTAGAAGCCTCTCAAAACATCTCCCAAATATTATAGTCCGATAAATCAAGAATTTAACAAGATTACGCCAAACTAGTCCGTGAAAGGTAATTGCTCTTGCTTCTACTTAAGTTTGGCGTTGGAGAAGTTTGATGTGGCTGAGTTTTCTTCTAGTATAAGGTATGTTATTTATCCCATCTTTTATGTTGAGTTTATTTGAAGGTCTAGCAAGCCTTAAAAATGAAACTAGTTATGGAGAAAAGGTCGTAGAGTGTTGTATTGTAGTTCTTTGTGTTTATGGGCTATTTTGAACATGTTGTGGCCATGTGGATGGGCTGATTTACGCATATAAAAATGGTATCTAACATTGTTGGCATATTGATGAGATTATACTCCTTGATTGGGATGGAAGAAAGTGCATATTGTTGTTGTATGTTGAAAAACGTCGTGTGGGACATTTATGGAATATGTTGGTATGAATAATGGTGTTGTTGATGTTGATATTATTGTTGTTGTTGATTGGTTGCTAAATTGTAATTTTGGGCGAGGCATATAAACAGGGGAGATGTTTACGCGATTTTCGGCGAGAATATAGAGTAGTTTGATTTGAAATTTGGAACAAGTGTGCAATAAAGAGTCTAACGTTAGTGTGAATCCTTTTAAGTGTAGGCTTAAGAGCTTGGACGAATAAGCGTAGCTAATAAGAGGTGGAACAGGTATGTAAAGCTTAACCTTTCTTTCTTTTGGCATGTCTTAGATGTAAGTAAGGTATGATATAATACGAGCCTTAGGGTAACTCCATTCATAAGATCCGAGCATGTCTACGATTCTTATTCACTTCTTGATATTCGCTCTCAATATAGTCGAGTTGTTGCCTTGAGTCTCTTGCATGATTGGATAGTAAATGTTGCATAAAGAGTTCTTGTTCCTAAAGGATTCTATGTTGAATAATGCCTGTAACTTTCATAAACAGGTTCGGATTGCTTTGATATGTTCGTAAAGTGTTCTCTAATGCATAATGCCTGTAACTTTCATGGGCGGGCTCGGATTGGTTGATACATGTCTATGATCTCTAAGACTCTCTTTAACGTAGTCCTAATGGCATTTAGAACGGATTTAATATGACTATCGTTTTAATGCTCGAGCGTGATTACTTACTTATCCATCGAGTCTGAAATGATGATTTATATGCATATGGTTTCTCACTACTCTGCTCGTGCTAGCTGTTATTATATCTTTCACCGAGTCCCGGGCCGGGTATGTATTCGTGCACAGTTCTTTGCATTATTCACGAGTCCCTCATTTGGGGCACAGTACGGTATATATACATGGTGATATGATGATGGCGCCAGCCCACAGGATGGGCCGAGTATGATATACATGATGGAGACATGATCTCATTCACCGAGTCCCTCACTAGAGGGCCGGGTACGGTATATATGTATGATGATATGATGACATGATGATATGATGATTCTATTCACCGAGTCCCTCACTAGAGGGCCGGGTACGGTATATATATATATGATGATATGATGACATGATGATATGATGATTCTATTCACCGAGTCCCTCACTAGAGGGCCGGGACACGTTATATATGCATGCGTACAAGATGATTATTCACTTATATTTCTAAGTCCCACAATGAATTGGATATGATATTGACATGCATGATTTATGTTTCAAAGGCAAGCGTTATGGTTTTCTGGTTATTGCACTAGCTTTCTACACTCCTTATTTCAGTACGATTCTGTTTACCATATTCCATGCTTTACATACTCAGTACATATTCCGTACTGACCCCCTTTCTTCGGGGGCTGCGTTTCATGCCACGCAGGTGTACACAGACGAGTCGAGGATGCTAGTAGAAGATGTTCCAGCCGGGTTGGGGAGCTCCATTTACTTCCGGAGTGCTGCCGAGTCAGAGTGTCTAGGTTATGATATCTTGATTTATGTTAGACACTTTGCAGACAGAGTCACGTGTATGACATGTCAGTCTTGTAAGCGGCTCTATAAGCCGATGTATCATTATGCATTATGTTACAGATTTCATATGATTACAGATTTTACTTGAATTGAGAAGGACGAAAGGCATGTTTTTTTTTGAAAAGCTTACATTATGCACTCATGTCATGATTTAAGGGCCCAGTATGATTATGAGTATCACGAAAATCAGCGGGTTTGCTCGGCCCTAAGTAAGGGTCGGGTGCCCATCATGCCCTATCGAAAGTTGGGGTGTGACAGATGAGTTGACACAATTGATTAGAAAATTAATGACATAGAATAAGAATTCATGTGAAGACCGATAGATTCGATCATAGAAGAAAGGAATGAAATATAAGGAACGTGCATGGAAGACCACCCGGCCGTAGCATCAGAAAGATAGATAAAGGTTCGATGAACGAGGATAAAGAGGGTGTAAACTGTAAGAATTTTGTGCTAAGAGC
>NC_081343.1:14661810-14697433 GCF_029784015.1 Lycium ferocissimum | reverse complement strand
TTCTCCTAGTATGACTAGGACATGCCAAAGAAGGAAGGGTAGGCTTTACATACCTTATTCGCGTCTTACGCTCGTCGAGCTCACTCCGTTTCTACCAAAATCTACAATTTGTCATAATTACCAAATGTGAGTTACAAGCTTTTAAGAACTCAAGTTTAAATCCATATTTGCCTACCGAAATTTCAAAGCATTTCCCCTATAAATTCAACATCCCTAGAGTTAACCCCATAATATCAACAACAACATCCACAACAATACCAACAACACAATAATAGTCACTACAAATCACAATATAACACAACTAATCTTCTTTCCACCATATCGTTATAGCTTTCATTCCGACTTCACCTTTCCAACTTCATGTCAACATCCTCATATTTATTTACCAATCCACAACCATTCAAATACAATTCGGAAACACTTCATATCATTTCTACAAAATATTCGCAAAATATACCATATATGCAAACTTTCCACCAAAGCCATAATGCATCCAAAACTTTTAATATTTAACATGCATATTCATAGTATGTTTCCATCTTTCGATTTCATCAACAATCATCATAATTTGCATCTTAACAATTTCATTTCCATGATAACATAAAACTAGAATAAAATCATATAATTCCTACAACAACCTAACAATGGATTTTTCATGCCAACTTAGACCATTCTCCTTTCATTTACTCCCCAAGAATATAACAACACAATTAATACACTAAATAAATTCCATCCTTCTCCCTTCATGCAAGGCACCACACGGCCACAACACACACATGCACCACACGGCCATGCACACACAACAATTCCATAATTTTCATGCAACTCTAATCACTATAACACATATACCAATTCCATAACACAAAAACATAGAATTCTTACCTTTTCTTCAAATTCCAACGTGTCGGAAACGTGGTTTTCTCGCTTAACCAATTATACCACGCCGAAGAGCGTCTTGAACTTGTCAAGAATTCAAGAAGGAAGAGATTTTTGGATCAAAGTTGAAGGCTTGGAATTTTTTTTTTTTTTTTGGCCGAATAGGTTAGCTTGTTGCTCTCCAAGTTCTTCTTTTTTTTTTTCTCTTGAAAGTTCTAGGAATTATGAAGAATAATGTGGTGGCCATCTTATTTAATCACATGGATTTTAATTCCATGTGGGCCTTGGGCCATATGGCCTTGGCCGGCCACCCCAAGGTTGGGCCTCATTTTCTCTCATTTATTTTGAGCCCAATTCATCATGGGTCCTATTTTAAAAATTCCCGGGACTAATTTCCAAAATCCCAAGCTTGCCCTTAGGCCTTGTCCAACGTCCTCGTGTCAATATTTTCCATAAATAACAACATACACACCACATAAAATCAAAGCATGGCCTTATTCTTACAAATCACAATTATGTCCAAATTTTCCCGAATGTGCAAAAACACGGGATATAACATGCACGTTCCGCAGCATTACTATTTTGTGTATATATGTATGAGAAATGATTTTCTAAGAAAAAGCCAAGCATGCATGGTATTTGCCTTAAGAGGCAATTAGACGTACAAGTTATCTCTCTATCACATATTATGCTTCATATTTCTTGTTATTTCGCTATTCATGCCTTACATGCTCAGTACATTGTTTGCCCTAATGTCCTTTCTTGTGGACGCTGCATTCATGCCCGCAGGTATAGACAGACGAGATGAGGACCCTCCACAGTAGGCTGCCTTCAGGTACTAGTTTTGCTTGGTGGGCTCCACTTCTTTCTGGAGCATTTTCCAGTCTGATTTTGTATATGTATTTTGTATTAAGGGTATGTCGGGGCCCTGACTCGACTTCTGTACATCAGTAATGTGCATAGAGGCTCTGTAGATAGTCTCCTGTATGCTATCTAGTTATGTTTTGCCTGTAGTTATGTCAGCTTCGTGGGCCCATTGTACACATTCATATGTATGATATTACGTTCGCCTTTAGTCTCTCTGGCCTTATGTCACCATTTGAGAAATAGAAGATACGAGGTACAACTTGGTTCACTCGGCCCCCGTAGGGCGCCGGGTGCCAATCACGCCTTACCTAGGTTGGGGTGTGACTGTTAGTTTATTGGACACCAAATATAAAGGCGAAACATCACATATGGGTATTTCAAATGCAAGTAGCACACATAGTCATATGCTGAAGCTTGAGTACTTTTGATCCGATGTTCTAAGGTCTTGGACATTACGGGCCTTTTGCGTTTTGGTGGATCTTGGTTTGGCGGTCTCGCGGTTGACTTACTACAGCGAACCTTTTTGACCTGTCATAAAATTTAAGCAGACGGCGGGATTATAATTCGAACCAAGAATGGTCGAGTCTTACGTAGGCGCCTACATATCCGCCGGAGAAATCGAGTGCCCTACGTAGTTCGATTACAAAAAAAGAAGGATATACATTTCTTCCTAAATATCCTTTGGTTAATCCTAGCTACGTACATCCCAGACAAGCACGACTAGGCTTCCCCGTATCCTTCTATTGGGACATCAGGTCGGCACGGTTCCTTTACAAATTTATGAGGGTAAGGGTAACATTGGTGAAAAAGAGAGGACACCTAATATCTACCCAAAAGTATAGCTTCTGCAGGCCGTTGTCATTGCGAACTTTCTTTCTCATGTCGAATCTTTCTTTCCCTTAGAACTACGGTGGGAGTAGGACCTAGAATTATCCAGTCCAAATCATATTTTCGACCTCAAGTTTGAAGGCATGGAATGCTTCAATATCATGCCCCCTGGCTCCGGTATGGTATAGGCGGAACTTGTTTCTATTGGGCCCTAATGGTGCGGGCTTGTAAACAGGTTCCACGGGTCTAATTTTGTTCAGCGAAGCTAGAGTCGAGAAAAGGCATGCATACGCCTCTTCGAAAACTGTCAAATCGTACCGCTACACTTGGGTTTTGGGGGTAACTCCCTCTTTTGGGGTAATGGGGTCATGGACCAGCAAGGTATGCGGCCCCCATAAAGTCCTGATGATCTTGTCATCAATTTAACTAACAATCCTCCTTCTTAATGCCAAACATTCATCCAAGTTGTGGCCCGCCTGATTGAGGTGAAACGGGCATCTTTTGTATGCGTATACTAAGTCAGGGATCCATAATCTAGCCCTAGTGGTGAAATCCATCCCAGCGGCCATCATCTTTCTGAATACTTCTTTGCAAGTGACGGGAAACAGAGCTACTCTGAATGGGAAAGATCGGAATCTAAAAGCTATGCATCACGGAGCTGGCATAGGAAGATTTGCCCTTCCAAAGTTCTCCAAACCCATAGTAGAGACAGTAGGCATCAACATGGGCGAAGGTACATAAAAATCCGTTCTCTCCTCAGTGGGGGCATAATAACCAGATTCGTCGTCTGCATTATTCCCCTGAAAATTAGGGAACATCTCAAATGGGTTCTCGCCTCCTTCGGCCTCTATGTCGACAGGATTTGTTTCCTCCATGTCTCGAGGCTCTTCTTCCTCCTCCTCCTCTGGCTCTTCTTCTTCTTCTTCTTTCGACTCTTCTTCTTCAATGGGCTCGGGATCCTTTTCGTGAGGATCTGTTCCTTCTTGTGGGTCTGATGTGAGCACCCACGCATCCGAATCGACTCCTCGTTCCTCGTTGGTTCTCTCTGGGGTTCCTTCTCTGTGTGTCATAGGCCTTTTCTCTAGCGGTATGTAGTTTAGCACAAATTCCCTCACCTCTTCAGGGACATTTCCATAATTTTGTTCTTGGGGTATGCCGTCCGGTAGATTCATGATCATGCCCAATAATCTGTCTAACCCCTTAATTTTCTTTCCTATTTCCTGGAGGTATTTTTCCATCTGCAGCACCTTCTATCGCAGCATCTCAGTTGTCTCCCCTAAAGTCTACACTTCCTGCCCTCCTTGATTCGTCATCGTAAGTCAACCTTTAGTTGAGATAAATTCGAATAAGTTTGAAGCCTCATGGTTTTTCTTTTGGTACATAGTTTAGATTATCGGATCAATCGTACTCAAGCTTTAACATATGATCATGCACATAGTACGTAAGCATGTGAAGCAAATAGAAAATAATCACGTAATTTACAGGTATTTATACTACTCGCGTCCCTAAGGCCGTTTGAGTGAAGGCTCTCTTTGTTGTTTGAAACATGTAAGTGCCATTTATGAAGGTGAACCATTGCCCCGAAAAAGTCATCACGATTAATAAATAATAGTAATTATCTTCCCCGAAGGGATTACAAAGTGATGATAAAGCCGACATGGGGCTTACAATAACAAAAGTAGTAATCAAGGAAGTCCTCCAGTGGCTGATGTCGAGGCTTGGCTCATCCTGGACTTCTTGACCCTTCAAAGGGTGATCTGGATACAATGGTGTGCCTGATACACCTCTAATCTGACAATCACCGGGTCTGTTTCTTCCAAGATCCTAGCCAAATGATCGTCTGTACTTTCCAGGCATTCTTTTATACGTTCCTCTTCTTGGGCCTCCTGGGGAGGTGCGGGCCTTGGTATAGGTGTGAGAGCCAAGTGTTCCTACACCCATGTGCGATACCTCAGGCCACACCCTGTTTGGAGCCTGTCTAGAGCTAGAATATCTAGGCCCCAACTTACACGGCCATTCTATTCCCTACGGATCACCCCAGCATGATTGATTTTGTGTTCGGTGTGCTTAATGATGAACTGCTCAGAGTTTCCTACCTAAGGTATCACTTGCCTCGTACCAAACTGTCTCAAAACTCGGGACGGATAATAAGGACGGATCCCTCAAACCCCAGCTAGCGTCACAAATGGACAATTCTTGCCTCGAACCACCACAATCTCAGATATAATGTCAGGAAACATCCAATAGATCCGATCTTCAATCAACTCGGTGAAGAAATCAACCCAAGTATTTTTGGACATGAACCCGAGAGTTGGACAGTAATTCACAAGGCGATCTATTTGGTTATGTGGTTCCAACACTGAACTTCTTTTGCATGTTAAGGTGTTATATCCCGTATTTCGTACATCGGAACAATCCGGGTTAACCATGAAAGTTAGAGACAAAATCATTCCGGGATACGAAGTCGAGACTTTTGACCTTCTATTTTGTTTTGAGACATAAGTTGTTCATGAATTTGTTGGCATGGAACATTTAGGAAACTTTGGGACCAAAAGTGAAATAATTGAAAGTTGGAAATCATGCATTCTTGGCCATGTTGGCCGTGTGGGTTGGGGATGGCCCCCACACATTTTGTGGCCAATTTTAATTGGTCCAACACATGTGTGGGCCATGGGACACATGTGTAACTCTTATCTGAAGCTCAAAAGATGACTAAGTAGTCATCTTTCCCATTCCCACACTTAGAAAAAAAAAAGAGAACCTTGGATAAACTACTAAGGCTATTCGGCCAAGACCCTAGAAATTCAAGTCCAAATTGAGCCATCACAAAAATATTTCCTTCAAGCAAATCCACTAATTGGAGGTCCCTAGTTAACGTGGAAGTGTTGTTGGAGCGAACAAACCATCCGTTTTGTCAATCGCAAACCCTAGCCTAGTTGTGAAGATAAGAGGAAAAGGTAAGATTTAATCTTGTTTTATGTGTTATGAATGATGTGTTCATGTTGTAGTATGTAAATATGGATGAAATTCGTGGAAATATTGCATGTGGAAGTGAGCCGTGTGCATGGTGTGTTGGGCGTGTGTGTGTGTGTTGTGTTGTGTGGAAGTAATGAATTAATTCTAGTTAGCATGTTTTGATTGTTGTAGTGTGAAGAGAAGAAGGAAAATCATGAAAGTTGGTTGTGGATGGGTTGGCCGAATATGGCTTGTTAAGTGTAGCAAAGAATGGATCAATTCTATTTAGTATTTTGATTGTTATTGTTATGTGGATTCTACGTTGGAAATGAGAGTTTAATGATTCAAATTGATATTGTAAGTGTTGCGGACTGATTTGGAGGTTATTGTGCATTTAATGTAATTTCTATATTTATGAGAATGATATTGTTAGAGTGTGGATTGTTGGTGCAAATCATGATTCGGAAGTTAGGAGTGTGTTATGAATGTGGTTCTCGGGTTTGGGCAGTTTTCGGGTAAGTTGGGGAGTTGTTTGGGATGTTTGAAATGTTGTATGAATTGTTTAAAATGTCTTTGAATATTGTTGGTATGGGTTCGGGTTAGTATTGGAATGTATGAGCGTTGATGTTGGCTTGAATGTAAGCCGTTGAATTGAATATAATGAATGTTGTTGAATGATGTAAAAGAGGGTTACTAATGTTATATTGCTTTTCGGATTGATTGTTGATGTTGTTAGAATCATTGTTGGTGTTGTTGTTGTTGAATTGGCCGAGTTAAATTCTCGGGGTTGGCCTATTTACAGGGGAAATGCTGCCCAAATTTCTGTTGTTATATCCCGTGTTTTTGCGCGTTTGGAAAAAATTTGGATTAATCTTGTTTTGTAGGAAACACAGCTATATTTTTATTTTACTTAACATGTGTGTGATATTCAAAAAATATTTATGTGGAAATACGGAATAAGGCCAAGGGCAAAATTGGAATTTCGAAAATTAGTTTCGGGAATTAGAAATTATGATCCTTAACTAGTTGGGCTCAAAAAAATAAAAGAGAAATTGAGGCCCAAGTATAAGTGGTGGCCGGCCATGAGGCCTTGGCCCAAGTCCATGGAAATTCTTCCATGTGACAAATAATTGACATGGCCACTATATAATTAGTTCCCTAGAATATTCAAGACAAAAACAAAACAAAAGAAAGAAGAACAAGAGAGAGGGGTTCGGCCCCTTCAAGAAAAAGATTTTTTTTTTCAAGCTTTCAACTTTGATTCAAAAATCTTGTTCTTCTTGAATTCTTAGTAAGTTCAAGACTCTCTTCGACGTGGTATAATTAGTTTAGCGAAAGGAAGACGCTTGCGGCAAGTGGAAAATTGAAGAAAAAGGTAAGAATTTCCTTCTTTCATGTTATGGAATAAGTGTATATGTTACAATGATTGGAATTGGATGAGAATTATGAAATTGTGGTGTGTGGGTGCATGGCGTGTGTGTGTGTGAAATAGGTGCATGGCCGTGAGCCATAGTGGTGAAGGGAGAGGTGAATTAAATCTTATTTAGCTTGTTAGTTGTGTCGTATGACATTTGTGACGTAAGTAAGTCTTAAACAATTCGAATTGGCATTGAAATGGCATGTATGTCATTATGGGAAATTATGTGATTTTTCTATGATTTTCATATAAGTATGGAAGTAAGACTCTAGATGTGAATTATGGTTGTTGTTGATGAATTTGGGAGACGAAAATGTGTTATGAACATTTATGTCGAAGAATGGAGGTTTTGAATGAATTATGGTTTCGGTGGGATTTTTGTATGTTTTGCAAATATTTTGTATAATGGTATGGAATACTTCCGAATTGTGTTGGAACGATTTTGATTAGTAAATGAATATGGAAATGTTGATATTAGCTTGGAATTGTGAAGTTGGAATGGAAGTTAGTCCGCTATGTAGAAAAGAAAACCATTAATGCTAGAATAAGTTTAAATAGATTCTTAATGACTATTGTTGTGGTTATTGGTATTGTTGATAAATTTGGCCGAGTTAAATCTCGGGGATGTTGAGTTTATAGGGGAAATCTTTGCCGAAATTTCGGTAGACAAATATGGATTTAAGTTTGAATTCATAAAAGCTTGAAACTTATATTTGGCAACTATGACCAATTGTAGATTTTGAAGCAAACGGGATTTGAGTTTGGGCGAGCGTAAGAACTGAAAAAGGTATGTAAAGCTATCCATTTTCTTCTTTTGGCATGTCCTAGACATACTAGGCCGAGATTTGAGCTTCGGGGGGCAATCTGTTTCATAGAAACCCGAGTCTGATTCTAGGCACTATTCATTCAATGCAATTGAATTATAATTCTTATGTTTTGTTGGAAAACTATTCGAACATCCATAATTTGCATAAATGGGATAGAATCGTTTGAAACTTACATGGACGATGCCATAGGGTCTAACGTTCGTAATTTATGTCCGCCACCTCGATTTGACCCGAGGCGGGCCCACTAGTCCCGAGACTTCCTTCAGTTGTCTTACTTAATTTACTTTCGTATGATATAAAGATAGGACGTCTGTTTATGAATTTAAGGCTCCGTTTGATTTGTTCTATAAGTTATTTGAAAGCCCCTAAATGTGAACGACATTAAATCTTCGAAAAAAAATGGCTTATGAAGTATTTTTCGAAAGTTTGGTACATTTAAAGGCTCATACTTGTGTATACTATTCTGGCAGACTCGATACTTACTTTGAACACTCTGACTTCAATATGTATAAGTATATGTATATGTGTATTTAATCGTCGAGGCTTGGAATTAAATTGTGTATATGCATATGGTTTCCGCACTACTCTGCTCGTGCCTATTACTATGATATCGTTAGCCGATTCCCGGGCCGGTTTGTGATCGTGCGCACTATGATAAATTCGGCAGTATGCTGTGTTACGGTTCCCGAGACCTCGCCATAGGGCCGGGTTCCGTTTATGGAGTTATCTTTGTGATATGGCTTATGATATGTTTGATGATATGATATGTTTGATGATATGATATGTTGTGTTCGGGGTGTATGGAGAATTGAAACCTTCTGGAGTATGTTGTGTGTGGCACCAGCGTCGGAGTGGTGACCACGTTCCTGAGCCTTATGCATGATTTCTGTTTGCATTATGCATATATGTCTTCAGTACAGGTTTGGTATATATTGATCCGGTATTCTCTCTCTGTACCCTTTCACTTCAGTTATGGTTTGGATTTCTGTACTTTATGCTTTACATACTCAGTACATCCTTCGTACTGACCCCCCTTTCTTCGGGGGCTGCGTTTCATGCCCGCAGGTACGGAGGTTCGTGATGCAGTGTAGGCCACACGTTGCTATTATTAGAGTGCTCATTTTGGTCCGGAGCCCATATGTTGGTACCTACCTTCTGCGATGTTTATGTTTTTTGTATATTTGATTATTTGGGGTACGGCGGGGCCCTGTCCCATCATATGTTTTTGTTTCGGTTTGTAGAGGCCTGTAGTAATATATGTGGATAATGGGTCATGTGTGTGTTCGTTTGGTTATGATATGTGTCTTACTGCGGTCCCGTTCGCTACTATGGCCTAAGCGGCCCATTTGTACGTATACGTGTATGTATCGCGATGTATATTCCGCCAACCTATCGTATTTGGGTGCGGCCTAAACGGTCTGTATGTTTGTATATGTGCTTATATCCGGCGATGTGCATTCCGCCGCCTCTTTTGACTTTGATATGATATTTTTGGTACGTGCGACCGCTTAAGACAATGTTGTTTGCATTTATGTTTAAAATGATGAATATGAAATTCGAGTTAAGCTAGAATATGACGATCGATATGTATACGTTTGTGGTGTCCAAATAGGGCACCGGTCATGGCCTACGGGCCGGGTCGTGACATCCAGAGAATTAAGTGCTAGTTTGGAATTAAATGCCTAAACGTCTATAGCTAATATTTGATATCCGTTGACGTTGTGTAGACCTTGGGGAGCCCGAGACGTAGGTTGGGATTAGCTTGAGAGCGGACAAGGTATGTAAAGCTCAACCCTTCCTTCTTTTGGCATGCCTTAGTTATAAATAAGGGGTGACACGAGCCTCGAGGAAATTCTATTCTTGCAATCCGAGCATGTCTATGATTCTTATTTGTTTCTTGGTATTCGTATGTTTGATGTGATTAAATATTAGCCCTTATGTCTTTGGAATAATTGATTTCCAAATTTTGCATAAAAGGTTTTGTTTTTAAAGAGTTCCGTAACTACGAACGACCGTAACTTTCACAGAAAGGCTCGGATTGCCTCGACATGTTTGTAGGAGATTTTATGGCGTATGATGAGTATGTTTTTCATAGGCGGGCCCGGCTCGGGTCGACACCCGTACGTGGGTCCCGCGACTTTCCTTTATGTGACTCTGGTGACTTTTGAAAGAATTTGGTATGGCTATTAACCCGATTTCCAAGTATGGTCATTTTACTTATCTTTTGAGTCTATAATAATGATTTTATACATATGGTTACTCACGACCGTTTCGTGCATTACGTTGTATCTTTCGGCCGAGTCCGGCCGGTTATGTTGTCGTGCGCACTATGTTATACTCCGGTGTTATCTTTGTGTTATGGTTCGCCGAGCCCTCATTGTAGGGTCGGTTCCGCTTATATTTGGTGTTATCTTGTGTATGGCGTTATGATGTGTGACGGAGATATGGAGATTTGAAACTTTACGGTGTTATCCGTGTTATGGCGCCAATGACGGGCGGGCGACCATATTTTCTGAGCCCTATGCATGATTTGTATTTTGAAAATAAACACTTTGGTATTTTTGGATATGCACTTACTTTCTGTACTTCTGTTTCGATTATGACTCAGATTTGTTACTATATCTTCTGCTTTGTATACTCAGTGCATATTTCGTACTGACCCCCTTTCTTCGGGGGCTGCGTTTCATGCCCGCAGGTATAGACGTATAGTTCGTTGATTCGCCATTTTAGGACACCTATCCTGCTGTTTGGAGTGCTCCCTTTATTCCGGAGCCCACATTTTGGTATATATTCGTTCGCTGCATATGTATTTGTTTGTTCAGGGGTACGGTGGGGTCCGTCCCGTCATATGATTACGTTGGTCTGTTTAGAGGTCCGTAGACGTATGTGTGGGTTATGCCCATTCTGCATGTGTGTGTTCGTATGATACATGTTCGGGCGATCCCATTCGCCGTGGCGCCTTGTCGCGCTTGCATTTGTATATGTTTTGGGCCGTTGCGCCATTTGATAGCCTTCGGCTTCGATATATATATATACATATGTTTGTGTTTGAGACAGTTTGACATAATCTGAGACAGTGTCTGATATTTGTATACGCATAAGCCATTTGTATGTGATTCGGATTAAAGAACGTGTTTGGGTGCCCAGCTCGGGCACTAGTCACGGCCTACGGGGCTGGGTCGTGACATAAGGTGTTTGATAATCCACCATTGCAGCAACATATTGCATCCCTGGAAGTATCGAAGATGATTTTGACACTTGTCTAGAGCCCGAAAGATATTGGCCAATATGATGGCTGCTAGGTCAAAATACCTCGTCTCTTAATCTTTTATTATGCCGTGGAAGATTGCATGGGCTAGGCATATCACCCGAGTGTCTATGGCCAATGACCCATCCTGTGGAAACACCATAGTGCCTAACAAGGCTCTAGCGAAGGCTAAAGGCCTAGTGGTCTCCCTTTCTTCTTGGCTCTTGAATTCCCTTTGATATAGATTGTAATTGGTGAAATCCCTAAATCTCTGGTATAGATCTCTGAAGGCTACCGTGGGCCCTTTTGCCCAGGGTGCCTCAGTTAAAGCAAGAAGCCTCATGATTTGGCCAACAGTGGGCCTATGTGGAAATAACGGATTGTGATTCGGCTTGTGTTGCCTCCTTAGATAGGATCCATTGTTGTCTATAGCGTCCCAGATTTCTTCTAAGGTAGGAGTCATCTTGATATTACCAAAACGGAACAGTATTTCCAGTACCTCGCCAATACCTCTATCAGTTCCGGGCGATCTTTCATTGTCATAATAGAGGGCAACTGTCCTAAAGTGCAATTGATCATTCTTTGGTGATTATCACCCAACCATTCCTACCAAGCCCTTAGCAACTTAGGAGCCTTAGTGACGATGTCAAAACGGATTCTTCCATCTACAAAACAGAACACAGTTAAGATTTCCCGTCCCTGTAGGATCAATGGTTCATCACATAGGCACAAACATGTTTCCATATAGCATATGAATGAGATGCCTTATTCTTCGGGTCATAAACTGTCCGAACACAGGGGAGTCGATGTTAATGTGCCTTAGGTAGGTCTGAGATACCTAAGGCCCATCTAAGTATACATGCTCTAGTTCAGTACGTATTTGGCTTAGCTCTATCCTAGTTTTCACTAGAGTGGTTTTTCACGAAAGACTGAGAACCCGAGCGGACGAATGGGGCTGAACCGTTAGGGATGTTCGACGACCACGTACGAATCCCACCTTATAATGGTTCCAAAAGAAATTTTTGGTTTTATAGTGAAGGAACAACCGCGTGCTCTGTGAATAGGCCTTTGGAATAAAGTGTAAAATAAATACCAAGAGTGGCAGAGTTATGATATGCATTCAATGACAGTTAATAATTGCGAGAAGGTAAACACATAGATAGTTAAAGAAAATATACTCATATTATGTTGGAATCCTTATGGTTAGAACCATTAAGTCCCCAGCAGAGTCGCCATCAGTAACGGTTTGCTTTTTATGTGGGTTAAGGGATAAAAGCTACTACGAACTCGTTGGTGCTCTTTCGGACTTATTTTGAAAAGAGTCGCCACCTAATTTTTAGGAAATTAGGAAAATCGGGGTTGAAGGGTTTATTTAAATACAGTGAAAAATTCTTCGTAATCCAGAGTTCTTGTTACACCTCTGAGATTTTGGAATATTGCATTGTGAGTAGACTAATGCGAACTTAAGGTGAATATGAAGTCCTTACGAGATTAAGAAGATTATTAGGTAGCTTAAAGTACATACCATAAGATTTTGAATGTTATATCCCGTATTTTGTACATTGGGACAATCCGAGCTAACTGCGATAAGTTAAGGACAAGACTATTCCGGGATACGAGGTAAAGACTTTTAACCTCCGATATTATTTTAAGGCATAAGTTGCTTATGATTTTATTGGTATAGAATATTAAGAATAATTTGGGGTTAAAAGTGAATTGAGGAAAGTTGGTTATTTCATGAAAATGGCCATATGTGGTCATGTGGCATCAAGTGGGTTCCCACCCATGGCTTGGCCAAATTTAATTGATCCAAGCCATGTGTGGGCCATGGTACACATGGATGCATCATATATGTAATTGGAAGATGACTAATTAATCACTTTCATCGTCTTTTCATACCTTAAGAAAGTTGGAGAAGCTTGGAGAAACAAAGGGACCATTCGGCCATGGCAAGGCAAATTGAAGACCATGAATAGTGATAAAAAAAATATTTCCTTCTAGCTTTTCTACCAATTGGAAGGTCCTCTTCAACATGGAGTAGTTGTTAGAGCAAGAAAATCATTCATTTTTGCAAGCACAAACTCTAGCCAAGTTGAGGAACTAAGTGATAAAGGTAAGGTTTAATCCTCTTTTTCATGTGTTATGGATGATTTGTACATGTTGTAGTGTGTAGAAGTGGATGAAAATCATGAAATCTTGCATGGTGATGTTGAGCCATGTGTGTTGGGCTTGGCCGTGTATATGTTGTGTTGTGTAGGAGTGAAGAACTAATTTTATTTAGTATGTTTGGGTTATTGTGTTGTGGGTTCTATGATGCAAATGAAAGTCTAATGGTTCAAATTGAAGTTATAGTTGTTTGTGGTTTGTTATAGAAGCTAATGGAATTTTAAGATAGTTTCTTGTATTTATGGGAATGATGTTGTCAACGTGTGAATTGTTGGTGTAGTTGATGAATTTGGAAGAAAGAAATGTGTTGTTGTTGTTCCCATTGAAGTTGGAAGATTTCGGGTTATGTGGCATTTTGATTGGGCTGTTTTGATTATTGTGTGGATTGTTTGAAGCGTTCTTGAATCTTGCTTGAATGATCTCGGATTAGTGCTTGAACATGTGAGCATTGATGTTGGCTTGAATGTATGTAGTTGAATTGAATGTAAATGGAATGTTTTCGAATTATGTAGAAAAGAGTTACTAAAGTTAGAATGCGTTTTGAATTGATTGTTGATGTTGTAAACATGGTTGTTGGTATTGTTGTTGATGATTTGGCCGAGTTGAATTCTCGGGGCTGTTGAATTTATAGGGGAAATGCTGCCCGAATTTCTGTAGAAAAAGTGCTAGTTTGGGATTGGCTTCCTAAGTGCCTATAACTAATGTTTGGTATATAATGATGTTGTTGTAGATCTTGGGAAGCCCGAGACTTAAGTTTGGACTAACTTAGGAAGCGGACGAGGTATGTAAAGCTTACCCTTTCTTTGTTTTGGCATGTCTTAGTTGTAAGTAAGCTATGATACGAGCCTTGGGGGTAACTCCGTTCTTAGGATCCGAGCATGTGTACGGTTCTTATTTACTTCTTGATGTTAGCACTCTTAATATAGTCGTATTATGGTTCTTATGTCTTTTGTATGATTGGATTTCAAATGTTGCATAAAGAGATTTTGTTCGTAAAAGATTCTGTAACTACGAACGACCGTAACTTTCATAGACGGGCTCGGATCGCTTCGAAACGTTCGTAGAAGATTCTGTAACGAATAATGACTCTAACTTCCATGAGCAGGCCCGGATTGGTTTGATGCATATCCGTGGTCCCCGAGATTTTCCTCTGTATAGTCCTAACGGCTTTTTTTTAAAGAACTTAACATGATTACCGTTTTAACTCTCGAGCGTCGACTACTTACTTATCCATTGAGTCTGTAATGATGATTTATATGCATATGGTTTTGATACGTGTCTATGGTTTCTAAAGTTCTATTTGATATGTTCCTAAGTGACGTTCGGAGGAAACTTGATTTGACTATTGTCTTGGTTTTTAAATGATGATTCGTTTTGATTATCCTATTGAGTCTTCGAAATGTTTTATGTGCATATGGTTTCTCACTACTCTGCTCGTGCGAGCTGTTATTACTTCTTTCACTGCGTCCCGGGCCAGGGCATGTATTCGTGCACGACTCCACTGCATTATTCACTGCGTCTCTCACTAGAGAGCCGGGGCATGTTATATGTATATGATGATATTCACCGCGTCCCTCACTAGAGGGCCGGGGCACGTTATATGATATGACGATGATATGATGATATGGGGGAGGTGGCCAGGATGGCATATGATGACTTCATTCACTGCGTCCCTCACCAGAGGGCTGGGGCACGTTATATGTACATGTATATGATGATTTTATTTACCGCGTCCCTCACTAGAGGGCCGGGGCACGTTATATGTACACGTTATACATGCATATGTACATGATGATATTTGTACTCATGTCGCTTAGTCCCATAGTGGGCTGGGTATGATATTGACACGCATGATTTATGTTTCAAAGGCAAACCTTACGATTTCCTGGTTACTGTACTACTTTTCTATCCTCCTTATTTCAGTACGATCTTGTTTACTGTATTTCATGCTTTACATGCTCAGTACATATTCCGTGCGACCTCTCTTTCTTCGGGCTGCGTTTGTGCCCGCGGTACGAACGATCGATTTGGGGACCCGCCGGTCCAGGATGCGATTCTTCCATTACTTTGGAGCGCTCCCTTGTTCCGGAGCCTATATTTTGGTACAGACACTTCCATTGTATATGCATATGTCTATTCAGGGGTACGGCGGGGCCCTGTCCCGTCATATGATTCTGTTGTTACTCTTAGAGGTCTGTGGACACATGTGTGGGTTGTGAATAGTTACTGTTCGGTTATGTCTGTGTGATTTATGCTTTGGGGCGGTTCCATCCGCCGTGGCAGCCTTATCGGCTTGCATATGTATGGATGTTTTGGAGTACTGCATGTTATGATAGCTTGCCTTCGTTTATTTATAAGTTCTTAGTAGGCTAGTTGTGGACTGACTATAGTAACAGGTGTGTACGAGTGTCCAGCACGGGCACTAGTTACGGCCTACGGGGTTGGGTCGTGACATTTAAGTCATACGAATATGTGAAACTAAGTTCGTTGAAGGAAGAGAAATGCAAGTCATGTTTGGAAATGTTTTAGCAATAATTGAGTTAGTATTTACTTAGTAATGTTTTGAGGAAGAGCTATAAGGCTTCTTAGATGGTTAATGAAGTATTATGTAAGTGTTAATAAGGTTCCACAAGGATTGGAAGTCAAACGAATCAAC
Organism: Lycium ferocissimum; assembly: GCF_029784015.1. NCBI lineage: Eukaryota > Viridiplantae > Streptophyta > Magnoliopsida > Solanales > Solanaceae > Lycium > Lycium ferocissimum. Next base: position 14,681,594 of record NC_081343.1, on the reverse strand, counting down.
AAGAGAAAGTTCGAAAAAATAGTGAGTTATACGACCACTTATGCGGTCCGTATATGTAACGACCCAACTAGAGGGTCATAACGGGCACCTAGAGCTAGCTGACCGAGCACCACATATCATGCTTACCATCAGCTCAACCTAGACATACATCATTCTCAATACCAAACTTATAATGAAATGGTCTTCAAATATCTGCCAAAATATGTGTATGCACATAAGCCCACGAGGCTACAAAATGATGTACAGAATATACACTGAAGAGATCGTGAGACATCTACTACCCACACATAAGTATCTACGACCCTCTAACTGGAATACCAAAATCAAAAGGATGGGACAGGACCCCGCCATGCCCTAAATATGTACGTAAAAGAATATACCAAAAAGTGGCAACTCCGGAGTAGTGGAGTGCTCCTGTATATCTGCTGAGAAGGTTCCTATGTATCCGCCTTTGTCTCCCTGTCTACCTGCAGGCATGAACGCATCGTCCACAAAAGAAAGGACGTCAGTACGAATAATGTACTGAGTATGTAAGGTATGAATAAGAACATTATTAAGAAGTAAAGAAATATGAGATAAAGAGATAACTTGTACTGTTAGCCTCTGATGGAGGATATCATGCATGTTAACTTTGTTTAACATCTTTCATATATATACATATATCATTAATGCTGCGGAACATGCAGCCCAATCCATAATATAATATATTGCTGCGGAACGTGCAGCCCGATCCATAATATGATATATTCTTTGCGGAACGAGCAGCCCGATCCATTTGTCCATATATCCGCGTCCGGGACGAGATTATAATATGCCAATTGATCAGGTGGTATTGCGTATATAATGCCTCGCCTTTTTCCCGTATCCCATGTATATATCATGTATATCATATGTTATAAATAGCATGCATGAGAGCACAAGTGAAAGCTATGACTTTATCGGAGTGACATAAGGTCGGTAACCTCCGATTATATTATGGAACAATCATTATCGCTATGTCTCACCTTGAAGGAACTAATATCATGAGGTGAGACTACAACAAGGAATAGCATCAACGAAATCATGGAATAAGATTGTCAAGCTCATAATAGCATCATCATCATCCTCGTTATCATGAAACGTATCTTATTCCTGTCTCATAAAAAGCTCTTATAATCTTAGACTTTCAACTTTTGGAATGTAAGGAGGTCATGGAAGTATGTAGGAAATCATAATGTAGGAGTCATGCCTTTGAAAGAAAAGGGACTAGCCTTACATACCTTTACGTCTCATTAACTTTAAAAACTAAACGCTCTCCTTCCAAGCTCACAATTCTACATACAAGAGAATTTGTACGAAGGTTCGATCATCGAATACATACTTAAGTTTGGACTAAAGCGACTAAGAGCTAAGGAAAATTAGGCAGCATTTCCTTTGTTTCAACAACTTTCTCCATATAATAAATAACTCCCAAACCTCAATATCAATACCCACAGCACTATAATCAATAGACTTCTTTAAGTTAAATAATGTTCAATTCTCAAAACTCCCTTTCAAAGTCATCCCCAATCATAACTACAACACAACACTATATGCCTCCTCGTATAATACTTCTTCGACATCCTTAGTATCTTTCATAATAAGATTATACTCATATCATACTAAGAATCATGACTCAAGTTAACCTACTACTCAAAATATCATTATTTTCATATTTGAGCTCCATACTCTACTTCCTTCCCTAATCCAAGTCATTCAACCACTCAAATAAGTAGAACTCACCTTTGATCATGTAAAGATGATATTTGAATGAATATAATTCACTTGAGAGAAGCCCCAACTTCAATACTAAAGGAATTCTTGACTTCTATCAACCCTAGGAGCAACTTTCCCTTTTACAAGCTCGAGTTTACGGGGCTCAGATCTTGCTAAATCTTCACTATGGTGATGGAAATATTGAGAGGAATATTCTAGGAGTTTCTCTGATTTAGAGAAGCAATATTAATGAAATACATTCATGGGTCTCAACTTATATAGATGGTCCAAGAAAATTCCAGAGGTGCAGTTGGACGAGCGGGTTGACGACCCATCGACGTGTCGACGGACCGTCAACTTGCTCCGTCGACCTGTGCTTGCAAATCCAAAGTTCCAGAAGCATGTTGATGATGTGCTTTGATGGTCCGTCGACATGTTAACGGCCTGTCGACGCTATCTGATGTATGCGGGTTTCCTTGATTCAGTTCAGATTTCGTCGATTCGATCCGTTCAACTTTTAATCCTATAAGTTACCAGAAATGCATGATGATACATTTGTACACGGGGTAAGATACTTTATATCCCCAACTCTGGCACGAGTCTCCATTCTAAAGGCATACCAGATTAGGAACCATAAGTCCTATTACGACGAAAATGAGGGGCGTAACATTCTCCCCCCTTAAGAACATTCGTCCTCGAATGTTAAGTTGTCGGGGATTCTACAGAAATTTTGCTAGAGTTTATCTTGTAATATGGCACTACCATCCTGTCACACCAACCTAAAATAACATGGCCTTACAGGGCTACAATAACAACAGCAAGAAAACATGGCCACACATAACCAAAACATCAAAGAGAGCATAACGTACCTGAGGACAATGGCGTCTCATCCTGAACCTCTTTTGGGGGTGGAAATAAATGTGGATATCTGGACTTTATACCTTCTTCTGCTTCCCAAGTCATTTCCTCTCTATTATTGTTCCTCCATAAGACCTTAACTAAGGCTATGTCTTTGTTTCTGAGTTTCCGCACTTGCCTATCTAATATGGCAATGGGTACCTCTTCGTAAGCCAACTTTTTGGTAACTTGAATATCATCTACTGGCATGATTCTGGAAGGATCTCCAACACACTTACGGAGCATCGACACATGAAAAACTGGGGGTACTAACTCAAGTTCTGGAGGTAAATCTAGCTCATAAGCTACTTGGCCACTTTACGCATGATTTTGTAAGGTCCAATATACCGGGGACTAAGCTTGCCGTTCTGACCGAATCTCATTACACCCTTCATCGGCGATATCTTTAGAAATACCCAATCATTAACCTAGAATTCTAAGTTTCATCGACGATTGTCCGCATAAGATTTTTGGCGGCTTTGGGCTGTCAACAATCGGTCCCGAATAAGCTTGATCTTTTCCACCGCTTGGTGAATCAATTCTGGACCTATCAGCTGTGCCTCTCCTACTTCAAACCATCCAATTGGCGATCTACATTTCCTTCCATATAAAGCTTCATATGGGGCCATCTGGATACTAGAATGATAGTTGTTGTTATAGGCAAATTCAATGAGTGGAAAATGATCATCCCAATTTCCTTTGAAATCTAATACACATGCCCGGAACATATCCTCTAAGGTCTGAATAGTGCGTTCAGCTTGTCCATCAGTCTGTGGGTGAAATGTCGTGCTGAGTCTCACTTGAGTTCCCAAACCTTCTTGAAAGGACTTCCAGAATTCAGCAAGAATTGTGCTCCTCTAGCTGTAATAATGGATACTGGGACACCACGAAGTCGCACTATCTCCTTAAGATACAGCCTTGCATAATCCTCTACTGAGTATGTAGTTCTGACTGGAAGAAAATGGGCTGATTTCGTGAGTCTGTCCACGATTACCCATATGGAGTCATACTTACGTCGAGAACGAGGTAAGCCTACAATAAAATCCATGTTGATTACTTCCCATTTCCAGGTTGGAATTTCCATAGCCTGCAGCAATCCCCCTGGCTTTTGATGCTCAATTTTCACTTGTTGGCAATTTGGGCATTGAGCTACAAACTCTGCTATATCTTTCTTCATTCCATCCCACCAATACATTAATTTGAGATAATGGTACATCTTTGTCGCTCCTGGATGAACAGAATAGCGGGAATAATGGGCTTCCTTTAAAATCGGGTGGCGTAGTCCTACAACATCTGGAACACACAGCCTGCTTCGATAATTAAGAATTCCATCTGCAGAAATCTCAAATGATGACTTTTCCTTTTGAGGAAATGTATCCCTATAATAACACAACTTGGGTTCTTCATATTGGCGCCTTTTCACTTTCATATCTAGGGATGAAACAGCTGGATTATGAACAGTAACTCCTGCATCGCCTGAGTCCATTAAGCGGACTCGTAGGCCAGCTAGCTGATGGAGCTCACGGATTAATTCTTTCTTCTCCGGCTGAATGTCACATAAACTGCCCATGGATTTACGGCTAAGCGCATCGTCCATCACATATGCCTTTGCAGGATGATATAGAATACTCACATCATAATCTTTCAGTAACTCTAACCATCGCCTTTGCCATAAATACAACACTTTTTGCTTGAAAATATATTGGAGACTCTTGTGATCTGTATAAATATCAACATGAACACCGTACAAGTAATGTCTCCATATCTTCAGTGGGTGAATAACCGCAGCTAATTCAAGATCATGGGTCGGATAATTCTTCTCATGCTTCCGCAGTTGCCTGGAAGCATAGGCAATAACCTTATCGTGCTGCATCAACACACAGCCCAACCCAACACCGGAGGCCTCACAATAAACAACATAGCCTTTTGATCCTTCTGGAAGTGTCAGGACTGGGGCTGAAGTCAATCTATCTTTCAGTTCTTGGAAGCTATGCTCACAAGCATCAATCCACTGAAATTTTGCTGATTTCTGAGTTAGCTTCGTCAATGGGGCTGAAATAGAGGAAAATCCTTCCACAAATATTCTATAATAGCTTGCTAGCCCTAAGAAGCTACGGACCTCTGCAGGTGTTATAGGCCTTGGCGAAGTTTTTACGGCTTCAATTTTCTGAATGTCCACCAGAATACCGTCAGCCGAAATGATGTGGCCCAGGAAAGTCATAGAATTTAACCAAAACTCACGTTTTGAAAATTTGGCATATAACTCACGAGTCTGAATAATCCCAAGGACAATATGTAAATGATCTGCATGCTCTACTTCCGATCGAGAGTACACCAGAATGTCATCGATGAACACAATTATGAATTGATCTAGAAAAGGCCTGAATATGTTATTCATCAGATTCATAAACACTGCTGGGGTGTTAGTCAAGGCAAACGACATTACTCGAAATTCATAATGACCATATCTGGTTCTGAAAGCCATTTTCGGAATGTCTTCTTCTCTAACCCTCACTGGGTGATATCTTAACTTCAGATCTATCTTTGAAAACCACTTTGCACCATGCAATTGGTCAAACAAATCATCGATTCTCGGATGCGGATATTTGTTCCTTATGGTCACCTTGTTCAACTGCCTATAGTCGATACACATTCGCAATGACCCATCTTTCTTTCTCACAAACAAGACAGATGCTCCCCAATGGCGATGAACTGCGTGTAATAAATCCCTTCTCAAGCAAATCCTTCAGTTGCGTCTTTAGTTTCTTCCATTCTGCAGGAGCCATTCTGTAAGGAGGAATAGATATTGGTTCGGTGTCTGGCAGTACATCAATAGTAAAATCAATCTCCCGTTCCGATGGAATACCTGGAAGTTCATCTGGAAAAACATCCGGAAATTTATTTACTACTGGATGGATTGAAGAGTCGGCGGCTTTGCTTCGGTGTCATGAACCCGGACCAAGTGATAAATATAGCCTTTTGCAATCATCTTCCTCGCTTTGAGATAGGAAATAAACCTACCTCTTGGAGACGCTGTGTTACCTTTCCATTCAAGCACTGGTTCTCCTGGGAATTGGAAACATACCACTTTTGTTCTGCAATCTACATTAGCATAACAAGAGGTTAATCAATCCATGCCCATAATAACATCAAAGTCTAACATTTCCAGCTCAATCAAAGCAGCTACGGTGTGACAATCACATACCACAATTGCACAGTTTCTATATACTTGTCTAGCTCTTATCGGATCACCCACAGGAGTAGATACCTCAAAAGGTTGGATTGGCTCGGGTTTCACCCCGATACGACCAACAATAAAAGGGGTGATATACGACAAGGTAGAACCCGAATCAATCAATGCATAAACATCATAGGAGAATATAGATAATATACCCGTGACAATGTCAGCGAAGGACTCAAGATCCTGTTGTCTGGCCAATGCATAAATAAGAGGATGAGGGCTGCTCGAACTAGATGCTCCCCCTCTACCCCTGCCCCGACCTGCTGGAATCTGGGAAGTTTGCTCAGGAGGGCACACAGACGAAGAAGAACCAACCGCTAATCCAGCGGGTCGAGACCTATCTCCATCATTCCTCAATGGACAATCGCGCATCACATGACTAACCCGACCACAGGCATAACAAGCACCTGAACCTACGCGGCACTGTCGAGAATGTGGCCTACCACACTGATTACAATGTGGTAAGGATAGTCTCGTCTGACTGGAATCACCTCGGTACTGAGAACCTAGAACTCTCGAGCTCTGACTATGTCCGGAATAAATGGGGCAGTCAAATCTCCTACCCGCAAATCGAGGAGGTGCACTAGCCGCGGACTGGCCTGAATATCTAGAATACTGTTGCCTCTGACCCCTTCTATACTCACTACTAGCACCGGTAGATCTGGCCCTCTTCCTATGCCCTCTATCAATATCACGCTCAACCCTGTGCGGTTTCTACTGCTCTTTTAAATTCTGGGCATGGACCTGAACACGGGAGATTTCCATCCCTTCCTGAAGTGAAGCTGTCAAGCAATCTTTGATCAAATACGGTGCCAAGCCACTCACAAATAGATGTACTCGCTCTCTCATATCGGCTACCATGGTCGGAGCATACCTAGCCAATGAATTAAAGCGGAGACTATACTCCCGAGCACTCATATTTTCTTGCTTTAGATTTAAGAACCTATCAGCTCGGGCCCGTCAAACCTCGGGTGGCAAATAGTGGTGGATGAAAGCATCCACCAACTCCTGCCAAAATGGGGGAGGCACATTTTCCCCTCTCAAAGATATCCAATTATTGTACCATAGATCGGCTACATCCCGTAGCCTATATGAAGCCAACTCCACTGACTCAGTATCGGAAGCATGAATTATCCTCAACATTCTCAGCATCTCATCTATAAAGACCTGCGGGTCTTCATCTGGCTTTGACCCGAAAAATTCTAGAGGATTCAAACTAATAAAATCCTAGGCTCTAGCACTAGTCACTCTATCACTAGGACCTGCACTCTGCCGCTGTGCCTGAGCAGCAACTAGTTATCTCAATAACTGAATAGCCTCGGTCATCTGCTGGCCCCGAAGCACCCGGTGGAGGAACTGAGGGCACTGGAGCTAGAGTGGAAGCCCCTTCATGCTCCTCTAGGATAGGCGGAGTGTGAGAAGTATGAGGTAGGAGCCTCATTATAGAACTCACCCTCTCCTATATTTACTGGGGGCTCCTGTTCAGTCCGTCTTCCTGTCGCATTCTTGCCCTTCCGGGCAACTGTTGCTTTCCTCTTCACAGGCATAGCTGAAATCATAACGCACAATCAGGGAAAAGAGAAATCTTATAATATAGCTCTATCGTACGATCTATGAAGAAGAAAGACGGTCATTATTCCTAAATGCCCCGCAGCCTCCTGTTTATAAGTGTTGCGTGCTTCACACTCGTAAACAAGACTCTACTGGACACGACTCGTAGACACACCCTAGAACGAAACTGCTCTGACATAACTTTTGTCACGACCCAACTAGAGGGTCATGACGGGCACCCGGAGCTAGCCTACCGAGCACCATATATCATGCTTACCATCAGCTCAACCTGGACATACATCATTCTCAACACCAAACTTATAATGAAACAGTCTTCAAATATCTGCCAAAACATATGTATGCACATAAGCCCACGAGGCTACAAAATTATGTACAAAATATACACTGAAGAGATCGTGAGACATCTACTACCCACACATAAGTATCTACTAGCCTCTAACTGGAATACCAAAATCAAAAGGAGGGACAAGACCCCGAGGGGCGTATAAAGTTACACGGACCGTATAAGTTTCCGTATAACCAAGTCGGGTCACTGTTTCCAGATTTTTTTCCTTTTTATATATATATGACCCAAGTTCATATTTTTCATTTCCCATATTCTCCACAAACCCTTGAGAGCTCTAGAACCTTCTCCCAAACATATTCCACTCAAACCTAAGAGAAATCAAAGATCAAGAGACAAGAATCAAGATATCCATGTGTTGTATGACTTGCTAAGGTTAGTAGACTTCAAGAATTTCATGGGTATTGAAGCTAGGGTTTTATGCAAGTTGATAACTTGCTCCAAAGCTCATTTCTTTGAGATATAAGGTTAGTTTTCATGCTTATCCTAAGTTATTAAGAATGGCGTGCGAGTTAAATGACACTAGTAACGGAAATGATGTTATCCCTCGAGCTTAGAGGTGGTTAGAGTGATTTCGAATGTATCATAAGGATTAGAAGTTAAACAAATCGAAGAAAATAAGTTTCGTCAAGGTTCGAAATTTATTCAAATGAAATACGGTCCAAGCTCTAACATCCTGTATTTTTTGGACCAGAAAATGGAACCGTCCAACATGAGCAAATTTTACCAAGGCCGTAGGATTTGGTCATATTCAAGCATGAAAATCAAGAACTTGGTGTATACGAGGAATGAAGTCCCAAAAAGATTTAAGACAAAAAGTGTGATGACGATGGTTGGAAATAATATTTTATGTGTGCCAAAAGAGGCTATGGACTAGTGCTATATTACATGATCATGTGTATGAGTATATAAAGTGTGTTAAAAAGTAATTTAATTTATTTAAGTGAATTGAGATCAAGAAATTAATTATGTGTCATTAGTCTTATGTTGAGGTGTAGTGGAGAAATAATTAATTACCTAGGAAATTCCGTTAATTGTTGAATTAGTAAAAGATTAGTGAAGTCATTGTTGATGAATGGATAAGTGTTAAAGGGGGACAACTACTTGCACGTGGATGCATGAGCAAAATGCATTAGGTGACTAATGTAATGTATGTATCTATTTGGTCTACTTTTAGGACCAAAACTCTTTATGTAAATAATGCATCAAAAGGTTATGGGTCCCACGTCCATAAAAGGATTATGCTATCCTTCAAGTAGATACTACACTTAAGATTGAAGAAAGGCAATTTTGGGGTCTTTTATCCATCTAGAAAATGTACTATTATTTACATCAAATTATTGACAATTCATCTTATTGTTATTATCTCTCCATAAACTAGTTAAGGTTGAGATTTGTGTTACGAAAGAATTTATATATTTGAAAGTACGGATACAAGATAAAGAGGTTACACATAGGGAAATTCCTTGCATAGCTAGTTGTATGTTGTATACATTTTTGTTGGGGTGATTATATATACACCCATATACAAGATCAAAAGTGGGATTTTCGGAAGTCAAATTGTTTGTCGTTGTTGATTCTAGTTTCTTTGCAAAGTGAAGTGAAGTTGGATGATACTTCTTGGCATATAAGGTAATTAAATCCTTCTCTCTAGATAAGAATTTTTATATTTATGTTCTAAGCTTGCTAGATGAAAAAATCTAGCTAGAAATGGAAATTAAAATCGGATAAATTAGAATATATGTTGAGCTTATTGTTGTGGGCATGATTTGATGTATTATTGATGGAATTCTTATGTAAATGGATTGGAAATGTTGTTGTGGTTGTATTGCTTGTTGTTGTTATTGAATATGAAGAGAAGGAAAATGTTTAAAGTATTGTATAATTGAGGTGTATATTGGGTTTTTGGAAGTGATTTAAGAATGGATTTGATTCTAATTGGATATGTATTTGTTGATATTGTTGTTGGTATTGTGATTGATATTTTGGCTAAGTTGGAATCACGAGGATTATGTTTTTTAGGGAAGATGCTGCCCCAAATATCTATTAGATTATAAGTAATTAAGGATTGGTTTGAAAGAGTATCTTAATTTGATTATTGGCATATTTGGTATTGTTTGTAGATTGGTGAAGCCCGAGACCTAAGTTATGGTTAACTTGAGAAGCGACAAGGTATGTTAAGGCTATCCCTTCTTTCTTTTTGGCATGAATTACATAAACGAGCGAACGATGAACATACATGACTCCAATGAATTCTAGTTCTCAGTGGTACTTGACATGATAGTTGTCTTTGATTCTCAAGTGTTGGTTCATTCTAATTATTCTATTGAGTCTCAGATGATGATTTAGTTTGTATATGGTTGCTCCTGATATTCTACTCGTGCATAACGTTATTACATATATTTCACCGAGTCCGGGCCGGGTATGTATTCGTGCACGGTTTCATTGCATTATTCACCGAGTCCCTCTATATAGGGCCGGGTACGATATATATATGATTATTATATTATATATGGATCCTCGTACGTTCCTCGGGGCATTATTATATTATATATGGATCACCGTACGTTCCCGGCATTATTATATTATATATGGATCGGGTACGTTCCATATACTATATTATATTATAATCTATGCCTATCATATATATTTAGTATTTCTAGTCATTGCCATTGGGGCTAGTTTATGGATATTCTCGGATGTTAGCTATTCATATTATGCATTCAATTATTGAGACTAGTTTTCATGATTCATCTGTACTTTGATGTTCTTATGCCTTACATACTCGGTACATTGTTCGTACTGACGTCCCTTTGCCTGGGGGCGTTGTGTTCATGCCACACAGTCCCAGATTATTTTGCAGGTAAAAGTATTCAGCTAGGATGGTTGGCTATCAGCTGGGATTGGCAAACTCCATTTTCTTCCTGGAGCAGTGCCGAGTCATTATGGTTATCATGTGTGTGTACGGGTATGTCGGGGCCCGTCCCGATTCATATGATTCAAGTGTTTACTCTTAGAGACTTTGCAGACAGTGTCCTGTGGTTAGTATGTTGAGATGTCATGTGTTGAGTAAAGCGACCATGTAGGCCGATATGTCAGTTTGACTTATTCGATTTTTGATTAATTGAGTATCGTTCGCAAATTTCTATGGTTTGACTGAAAGTACTTTATTATATTTTATTATATGTCCAGTTTCATTATGTGAATGCCAGAGGGTTCGCTCAGCTCTAAGTAAGAGTTGGGTGCCCATCATGCCCTATCGGAATTGGGGTGTGACAAAGTGGTATCAGAGCAGTTCGTCCTAGGGGTTGTCTGCAAAGTCGTGTCTAGTAGAGTCTTGTTTATGGTGTGTTGCGCGCCACATTTATAAACAGGAGGCTACAGGGCATTTAGGATGGTTACTCTTCTTTCATATCTAAGATCGTGCGATAGAGCCAAGCTATAGGAAATGAGATTCCTTATACTAACCCTTGATTTCAGTAGAAGAACGGTATCGACAGAAGAAAGTGATTGATGATATTGAAAGTTACGGAGGTAAGTCACTTCGTTGAGGCTACGTTATCAGAATATGTATTTATATGATAATGGATTGGTTGTCATAGAGGTAAGTCAGTGTAAGTACAACAGAGGAATTGATTAAATGTATCTCTTGATGATAAGTTTAGTTATAAGTTTGTGAACTAAACAAATTGAATGAATCAGTACAAAGGTAAGCAACGGTACGAAAGATGTATGTCGGGTAAGGTAAGAATATTGAGGTATGATTGAAATGTAAAGCTGAAGAATGAAAGGGAAAGTAAATAGGAAGGTATAACAGGGCAGATCGCTAAAGGATCAGGTACATCTCGAGGTGTGATATATGAGGTAAGTTTCGACATCTTTGTACTTTTACTTAAAATTGGGAGCCCATATGTATGGCTGAGATATATATATATATATATATATATATTATATATATATATATATGTGAGGCATTGTTGGTTTTTTGCGTGCGGTTTTGGATAGTAAGAAATATAGAGGAAACTCGCCAAAATTTTCCTAGAATTTAAAGGAGATAAGATATAAGCTTGTAATATGTCCTAACGGGAAAAGATGTTGTGTAAAAAGTAATGGCCGGACGGGATTAAGTTAGGAGTATCGTTGACAACTACAAGAGATGAGTTAAATGTTGTTGAATTGATAGTAACGGTAATTATAAGATCGACATTGATATGGTAAAGAGAAATACTAGAGTAAATTAGGGAGACTGGTAGTACTAAAACATGACATAGAAGAGAAAGGGTAACTCCAATAGAGTGTGATATTGAAGTATTGATTGGATGGATAAGCACAAGTAAAATACGACAAGTCTATTAGCAAAATAAAGTAACAGCATGACTGAGACAGGGGTACGAAATACGAAGGGTTATAACGAATGTGAATACATTGGTAAGACAACTTATGTGGTAAGTGTAATAGGGCTGATCAGAAAGAGTAACAGGTTAAGTATGCTTACTTCACGAGGTTTATTCTATTTTATAAGCAGGCTTGCGAATGAGATCAAGAAGTGGCACTCTATAGAGTTGATTATGATCAGGATATAATGAGAACGTAGCAAGAACTGTAATACAAAGTAAGTAAAGTATAGCGAGGAAACGACTAAAGATGTGACATGTTCTATATGAATAAAGAGTGAATGCAAGTGTGAAACCAATAAGCGAGCCATGGGGCAGTAGATAAGAAAGCTTATAAGACCTTGTTAGGGGAAAGTCCAGCATAGAGGTTTCGCCATGATAGAAATGATAGCAAGCAAAAGGAAAAAGGAAGTCAACTTGAAAAAGAAATCAGAGAAAAGTGATATGGCAAAGTAGTAACAGTTTGTGATTTGTATAATCGAGATCACGAGTGATATCTTTGGTTGGATGTAAAAGACCAAGACTACGGAAAGATGAATAACGAAATAGAACGATTGTTAGGAAAAGGATCAAGATAATAAGGATGATAGGGGATGATCAGAATGAACAGAATAAGTTTTGGAAGTGAAGAATGGATTGTATAGAAGTAATATATTCTAAAGGACAAGGCGGTACTGAGTTAAGAATAGGGTTCCTTGTGCGAGGAATAAAGGATTGATTATAAAACGGGAGGTAATAAGATAAATTGAGGAGGAAAGAATGTAAAGGAATAAGTATGGGTATAGAAAGAAAAGGAAATATGCGAAGTACGCGCGCTTAAGAAGTAGTCGTATTATGAGAAAAAGGAAGATGCATCTCCTACGAATATCCTATACCAAGAGAATGAGTAAAGTATATAAAGGAATAAGTTGGAAAGAAAAATGTGGCCATGAGTTATGAGTTTACCGTACGACGATAAAGCGATAAAGCAAGGCTATCATCAACGACAAATACGATATGATTATGATTGGTTTTGAAATCAATGTTGAGTGCAACACAAGAGTAAAAGAGTATGAGGCATAAGGGTATTAGTTGCGCATGAGACTTAGATCCTTGAAAACAAAGATGGCGGGTTTAAGGGAAAATGCATTTACGGTTACTATAAGTCGATTACGGGAAAGAGAGGAATAACTTGAGATGGGAAGAAAAGGGAAAGATGACGCTATAAGTGAACTCTGAGTATCGAAGAATGGGATAAGTGACATTACATGGATGGTACGGATAGCTAGACATACTACTATTTCGAGTATCCCTATGGGACAGAAGTTGTTAATTGGAGCGGATGTAGACATTGACTCATAACTAACGGTTGAGCTAAGTAAAATACATCCTTGTTTGGATTGCTATGTTGGTTGTATTACTTGATCACAAAATTGCAAGATGAGTATGTTAAGACTTCACACATGAATTACTATAGCTATAAATTATGGGAAATGGCATGAATATGATGCAGTATAATAAGGAGGAAAGGGATATATGAATTCAAGATTAGAAGTGAGGTAACAGATTTGAGAATGGTATAAGTAAGACCCTTAAGGGGGGAAGCGAGTAACTAAAATACAAGTGTAGAGATTGAAACGATGAATCCTAAGATGTGAGATATAGACTCTAAAACAAAAAGTGAGAGTTATGTAGAAATGAGTCTAATAGCTAGTAAATAAATGAACAAGAATCGAGCGGGTATCTGAGACTGTACTGAAAATCATTCGTGAAGACCTTGAACAACATGACATTGAGAGCAAATAACTCAAGGAATATTGTAAAGGATAGCGATGCTATCTTTGGAATAGAGACAAAGGAATTAACAGTAGAGTCGTTTGTTAATGATATTGCGATTTATAAGTGACAAATAAGAAGGGACATAAAGTTTTCTATAGTAGAATATAAGATGTGATAATCAAGGGACAAATAAAGGAAAGAAAAGAGTATGATGAGATAAGTTACAATAGATAGACAAAAGAGTTTTGGTATGTATGAGATACGTAAAATAGAACGAACCAAAGGAAGGGAAGTTTATGAATAAGATTAGATGTTCATACACGAATCACACAAGAACGGTTATGTAACCTGCAAGTATTTACATGTCGAGAATGAAACCAATTGGGTACTTAAAAAGAGGAGTAAGAGGTAAGCAAGAATAGTGTGTTTGTGATACTCCGGGTCAGTTGAGGGAAAATATATGGTAAATTGAGTCGAAATGTTGAGTTGGAATTATCATTAAGGACAAATAGGACAATTATTCGGAATATGATATAAGTATATGTTATATGTTTCCTACGATAGCCCTGGGGTGTGTTAGATTACTTACGAATTCGATAGGATCATTGAATAAAGGGGTTTTACCAGAAGAATATTACGCCTTGGAACTTTCATTTTTGTATCATTGTGGTTATAGCGAATTTCCAACAGTTTACCAGAGGATTATGAAATTCTCAAAAATTATGAAGCCTTTAATGAGTCGACGAGGGACACCTACGACAGGACATCTCGGATTGAATTTATCTAGACTCTAGATGTGAATCAATACCATTATCATGGTCATATGGAAGAAAGGAAGTGGGAGAGATTTGCAAACCATGTGAGACTTAATACCATTATTGAGCAAGAAAAAGGATCGACGAGTCCGAGTATCAAGGAGGATCATATCAAGAAAGTGACTCACTTATATCTCTTGAAAGGATATTCCTGAGGAATCAAGGGAGTATTGCAACCGAGAGTCATTACTAAGAAGGAAACTCGTTTTCAACTATTCAAAGGGAATGTTATAGATAGTGCATGTCAGAGGATTAAAATGATGACTCCAAGAAGGAGGTACGCTGTGGACTATGCGACCTAAATAAAGAGTGGAAGTAGACCTATAAGAATTAGAAGAGAGAACAAGAGGAACCAATATGCGATGGTAAACCTACCCAAGGAAAGACAACTCCTATTCTACGGTATTTGTTGGAAAGATGACTCCAAAACAAGAAAAACTCGATTTAAGCTTCAAGCGTAGATTACGCTGGATATAGTAAGTTGTAGTCAATTACGGAGATAGCTAAATTATGGCCGTTTTCTTTGGAAATTCAACAATAACTGATGTCAGGTGAAGAATGGTATTAAGTTAAGCAAGGAGAGACACGACATGATAGATGAGTTCTAGTAAGAATTAATTCATTATAAGATCACCATAACCAGTATACTTATACAGGACTAGTTTAACATTCGAGGACGAATGTTCTAAAGGGGGGAAGGATGTTACATCCCGTGTTTTTCATGCGTTGGAAAGCGTGCGAGTTAAATGACATTAGTAACGGAAATGAGGTTATCCCCAAGCTTATAGGTGGTTAGAGTGAGTACAGATGTATCTTAAGGATTAGAAGTTAAACAAATCGAAGAAAATAAGTTTCATCGAGGTTTGAAATTTTTTTGAATGAAATATTGTCCAAGCTATAATCTCCCATATTTTTGTTCTAGGAAATTGAACCGTCCAACATGAGAAAATTTACCCGAGCCCGGAGGATTTGGTCATATTCAAGCAGGAAAATCAAGAACTCGGTGTATACAAGTAATGATGTCCCGAAATGATTTAAGATGAAAAAGTGTGATGATGATGGTTGGAAATAATATTTTATGTGTGCCAAAAGAGGCTATGGAGTAGTGGTACATCACATGATTATGATAATGAGTATATAAAGTGTGTTAAAAGTGATTAATATTTAAGTGAATTGAGATCAAGAAATTAATTATGTGTGTAATTAGTTAAATGGGAAATTATTAAGACCTAGGAAATCCGAATTAATTAAATTAGTGGAAAAATTAGTGAAATAATTGTTGATGAATGGATAAGTGTTAAATCATGACAACTATTGCATGTGGATGCAAGCAAACATTCATTTGACTAATATTAATATATATCTATTTGGCACACTTTTGGTGCAAAGATGACACATTAAATAATGAAAAACACCCCATTCCCTAAAAGTTTATTTCTCTACCATTAATACTACACTTAATCAAGAAAACACGTTTGAATCTCTTCGTTTACTTTAAATCAAATTATTGACAATTGTTTATTATCTCTCCATATATATCTAGTTAATATTTGTGTTAATTATATACGCTTAGAATTCATCAATAATGGAGAAAAGATAAATGTATTTTGCATATTGAAAAAAAATGTTGGTTCTTCAATGTATAATTTATTTATCAAGGATTATATATTCATTATTTTCACAAGAACAAAATTATTCAACTTAAAATTCGTTGTTTTCCATTTTGTTTGTTGTTGAATCGGAAGATTTCTTGAAAGTGAAGTAAGGTGAAGAATTGGAATTAAGAGTGTTCTTGGCATATATAAGGTAAGAAATATTCTCTCTAGATATATTTGATTTATCCAAGTCATATCTAATTGGCTAATAGAAATTACGAAATTGTATATCGAAATCGGATAAATTGGTTGTTGTTATGTTGACCTGTTTTGGATGATGGTTAATTTTGATGAATTGTTATGTAAAATGGATTGAATGTTGTTTGGTTGTATTGTTGTTGTTAATATTGTTGAAATTTGGGAATGAAAATGGGGTTTAAAACTATTGTTTAATAAATGCATTTGTCGATTATATTGTTTGAATTATTGAACTATTTTTATATTGAATGGATATTTGATCGATTGGATTAATTGTTATTTGTTAATATTGTTGTTGGTATTGTTGTTGATGATTTTGGATAAGTTGGAATTCTCGGGATTGTTATTTTTTAGGGAAATGTTCCCGAATTTCGTATAAAGAAGTGCTAGTAATTAGGATTGATTTGAAAGTACCTAATTAATGATTATTGGCATATTTGGTATTGTTTGTAGATTGGGAAGCCCGAGACTTAAGTTTGGTTAAGCTTAAGAAGTATAAGGTATGTTAAGGCTATCCCTTCTTTCTTTTTGGCATGAATTACATAAACGAGCGAACGATGAACATACATGACTCCAATGAATTCTAGTTCTCAGCGGTACTTGACATGACAGTTGTCTTTGATTCTCAAGTGTCGGTTCATTCTAATTATTCTATTGAGTCCCAGATGATGATTTAGTTTGCATATGGTTGCTCATGATATTCTACTCGTGCATGCCGTTAATATATCATTCACCGAGTCCCGGGCCGGGTATGTATTCGTGCACAGTTTCATTGCATTATTCACCGAGTCCCTCACTAGAGGGCCGGGTACGGTATATATATGATTATTATATTATATATGGATCGGGCCGTACGTTCCTCTATTATATTATATATGGATCCCTCACTAGACGTTCCCGGGTATATATATATATATAATCTATGCCTATCAAGTTATATTATACTATAAGTCGGGTATTATATATTTACATTAGAGTTACGGGGATATTCTCGGATGTTAGCTATTCATACGATGCATTCAATTATTGATACTGGTTTTCATGGCTTCCATCTCATTCTTTGATGTTCTTATGCCTTACATACTCGGTACATTGTTCGTGCGACGTCCCTTTGCCTGGGGGCGCTCGTGTTCATGCCACACGGTCCCAGATTGTTTTGCGAGGTAAAAGTATTCACCTAGGATGGTTGGCTATCAGTGGGATTGGCAAACTCCATTTTCTTCTGGGACGCCGTCGAGTCATTATGGTTATCATGTGTGTGTACGGGTATGTTGGGGCCCTGTCCCGATTCATATGATTCAAGTGTTTACTCTTAGAGACTTTGCGGACGGTGTCATGTGGTTAGTATGTTGAGATGTCATGCGTTGAGTAAAGCAACCATGTAGGTCGATATGTCAGTTTGACTTATTCGATTTTTGTTTAATTGAGTATCGTTCGCAAATTGCTATGGTTTGACGAAAAGTACTTTATTATATTTATGTCCAGTTTCATTATGTGAATGCCGGAGGGTTCGCTCGGCTCTAAGTAAGAGTTGGGTGCATAACAAATGTGCAAGTCGACAAGGCTTCTACTATACACGGGGACATCAAGACGAACTACATCGATATAGCTGACCAAATCATATATACACAACCCACGTATGTCTACGACCTCTAAGAGTATAACAAAGTCTATGTCAAAGGGTCGGTACCAAAATAGCTCAAGCCCAAGAACAATGGAGCTCTCCAACGTGTAAGCGAAGTCCTAAGCGGAGGATAACCAAGGCGAGCGTCCGCACGCTCGCGGGCATGAAACGCAAACCCCCCCCCCCCCTCGAACAATAGGGGAGTCGGTGCGGATAATGTGCGAGTATGTAAAGCGAAGAGTAACATACACATAGGAGTCGGGAAGAAAATCTAAGAATCATAAACTAAGCGATCGACGGAATACATCCGTATGTTTGACTATACGAACATGTACGTGAATGCATACGTATGCTTAATATCTCGAACATATACGTATATCTCTGCTTACTAAAAAGATGCCTCTGAGGGCATATGATATACAATGCGTAGTTCATAGTGCCGAGGAACGTTCGGCTCGATCCCTATCTTATATAGGCCCCTTCGGGCATCATAATCATCATATAGGCCCCTTCGGGCATCATAATCATCATCATTGTGCACCAGATGATTAGGTGGTAATGCATCTATAGCGCCTCGACCTTTTCCCATACCCCATACATATATATATAATATACATAATATACGCGTATATAACGCCTGTGGGTGAGGGGTCAATATGCATGTATGCAAATGAACGTAATGCATAAACATAAACTAACCTTATCATGATACAATACATAGGACCCGTGAATGGAAGGAATAATCATAATAAAGGGGTACAAGATCATCAATAACTGAGATGCTCGTAATACTTCTAAGATTAGAGTAATATGGAGACTCGATTACTCGTTGTTCGCTCGTATCATAGGATCATGCCAAAATGAAAGAAAGGGAAAGCCTTAACATACCTGTTCAGCCTCCAATTATCTACTCTTATTCGTCCGAGCTCGCAAGTCTACATTTAAGAGGATTCACACAATCGTTAGACTACTCGTTATACGCTTGGCTTAGTCCTTCAAATAAATCCATTTATAATGCAAAGTCGGGCAGCACCTCCCCTGTTTATATGCCTAGCCCGAAATCACAATACCAACAAAACAGCAACTACGATAACACCAACATCAACAACATCATCATCAATACCAAAATATTCCATAAAACATCCCACGCGATGTTTGTCCAATTTCTCAACCAACAACTTTATTATACAACCATTTCATCACTCTATCTTCGTAACTAACCAAAAGTAATATTAATAAGGAGAGATTCATACCTTATTTTTTGTTAAAACAGCGATATCTTCAATATCCACCTTGAATCCACCGCAAAACCATACTAGAATCACATCCATGCGTTTATCCGAGCTCCGATTAATACTTCGTCGCTTGAAAATTGCTTACTTTGTGATTCCCTCTCTCTCTCTCGTCAATTTCAGGAAATTTCTAGCAAAATCTGATGAAAAAAGGGGGTTATTACCCTTTATATAGGGTCAAATTCGGGTCGGGTTCACTGTAGCATTTAACATCGCGGACGTGCGTAGCGATGTTGTAACCCACGCGTTTACTTTCTGTCG
>NC_081343.1:14648484-14661710 GCF_029784015.1 Lycium ferocissimum | reverse complement strand
CAAAATTTTGACTTGTCAACTTTCCCAAAAATAGCCTACTTACTAAAAATGGCATTTCACTCAATTATTTCCCTAGCATTCCCAAGACATTAGAAATCATACACAATTAAGCCCTTAAAGCAAACGGATGTCTCTCGTAATGGTCATGCCCCTAGTTGCTCATAATTCACACAAGTTGTCCCGTTGTTCAAAATGCGGGATATAACACACGCCCTATCGGAAATTAGGGTGTGACACTAGGCACAATTCATCTTTTTGCAAACTTAAGAAAGTTCAAGAAACATGAAAAAAAAAATGAAAAAAAAGGAGAGAACGGCCAAGAGGGCTGGCCGAACCAGCCCTATGAAGTTAATCATGAAAAATTGTTTTCTTCAAGCTTTTCTACTAATTGGAAGGTTCTCTACAACGTGGAGTAGTTGGTGGAGCAAATAAATCATTCGTTTTGCTAAACATAATTCTAGCCGAGGGAGAACTAGGGTGGAAAAAGGTATGGTTCAATCTTATTTTTCATGTCTCATGGATGATTTGTACATGTTGTGATATGTGGAAATGAATAAAGTTCATGAAATTATGATGTTGTGTTGTTGGCCGTGATTATGCGATGTGTAGTGTAGTGTTGAATGTAGTGAAGAACTAAATTTATTTAGTATGTTTTGATTGTTGTGTTGTGGATTTTATAGTGAAAATGAAGTTTGATGATTCAAGTGAAGTTATAAGTTGTTTGCGGCTTGTTATAATGTGAATTAATATAGTTTAGTGAATTTATGGAAGTAATGGACTATTAATGTAGTTTATGAATTTGGAAGGAAGAAAATGTATTGTTGTTGTTCTTATGGAAATTTGAGGTTTCGGGTGGAGTAGAGTTAATTGGATTGTTTGAAATATTGTGCGGATTGTTGGAAATGTTCTTGAATCGTGTTTGAATGGTTTTGGATTGGTATTTGAATATGCGATCGTTGATATTAGTTTGAATGTGAAGTTGAATTGAATATGCATGAATGTGGTCGAATTATGTAGAAAGGAGTTATTAATGTTAGAATGCGTTTGGAATTGCTTATTGATATTGTTGATGTGGTTGTTGGTATTGTTGTTGGATATTTGGCCGAGTTGAATTCTCGGGGTTGTTGAATTTATAGGGAAATGCTGCCTTAAATTTACGTGAATAAAGTGTTGGTTGGAATTGGATTCCTAAGTGCTTATGGCTAATGGTTAATGTCTAATGACGTTGTTGTAGATTTTGGAAACCGAGACTTAAGTTTGGATAGCTTAGGAAGCAAACGAGGTATGTAAAGCTTATCCTTCTTTTTTTTTTGGCATGTCCTAGACGCAAGTAAGTTGTGATATGTAATGAGCCTTGGGGGTAATTCTATTCTTAAAATCCGAACATGTTTATGATTCATATTTACTTTGTGATGTTGGCATCCTTAATATGGTCAATCTATGGTCCGTATGTCTTTGATATGATTGGATTTGAAATGCTGTGTAAACGGTTTGTTCCGAAAGGATTTTTATGTATGTGATTTTGATACGTCCGTATACTTTGAAAACCGATTTGATATGTTCCGATATTCGGAAGAAAATCTGATTTGACTATTATCTTTTGTAAATAATTTCAAAAAGTTGCTTTGATTATCTTTTGTTTTAAAGGTCTTTGTAAGTGTTTTGCATTTGCATATGATTTCCACGATTCGGCTCGTGCATTTTTTAAATGTAGCTTTATGACCTCTTTCGATGAGTCCGGGCCGTATGTTATCGTGCGCAACCTATTTTTTTGAAAGAATTTAATATGATGTGTCCGGTTCGCCCCAGTATGATTATATATTTATCGGATAGTCCGAAATGTGATTTTTATGTATTGATTTGACCGCGGTATGCGATAGTTTACGGGAAGTTGGTATTGATATGTATGTATTCGGAAGAAGATACGTGTACTATTTTGGCTTATAAATGGATATTTGACCGCGGTATGTCGGGTGATGATGGACCGCTGGATATTTGGTTACTCGCGGTATGTCGGATTCTTTGAAAATGTTTTAAAAAATGATGGTTATGTGCGCACTATGCTAGCTTCCGAAGCATGATATGCCCGGAGTATAATGTGTCGGGTCCCAAGTCGGTGGGGTATGTGGTATATATATGATAATATGATGACATAATGATATGTGATATGATATGTGATAATATAATGATATGATCTTATTTGACCCGGTATGTGATAATATTGACATTAGGGCGGGACACGATTTGGTGCGTATGACATGTGATTTTTGACGATGATATATGTATTATGGAATATGATCGGATATCGGTGGTGGGGGCAAACCCAGTGGTGAAACCAAATTCCACGCATTGGTTTGGCGAATCCCATCGGCAATGTCGGGTATTTGATATGTTTAATGTTTCGTATGTATGAGACAAAAATGTTTTTTGAAAAGAAAGCGAAGCATGTGGCATTACGATATCATATTTGTCTTATTGCCCTTATGTATGATTTGTATATTGAAAATAAACATTTTGGTATTTCGGGTATTATGCTCACTTTACGTACCGTACTTCGGTTATGACTTCGTTTACGGTATTTATTCGCTTTGCATACTCAGTACATATTTCGTACTGACCCCCTTTCTTCGGGGTGCATTTCATGCCGCGCGGTGCCGCTCGGATGAGTAGATGACGTTAGCGAGAAGATGTTCCGGTTTGGATTGGCGAGCTCCATTTCCTCCGGACTGCGAGAGTCGGTGCTTTTGTATGGTATACGAAGTTATGGTAGAGACTTTGCGGATATTTCGTGTGTATGAGATGTCGGTTTGTAAGCGGCTGTAAGCCGATGTGTCATTACATTACTATTACGAATGTTGTTGTGATTACGGTTTTATTTGATTTGATAAGATGAAGAGGCATGTTTGTTTTTACGAAAAATTTTCATTATGTGCTTATGTCATGTTTTGCGGGCCCGGTATGATTATAGTATTACGAAAGTCGGCGGGTTCTGCTGCCCTAGGTAAGGGTCGGGTGCCCCGTCACCCCCATCGGATTAAGGGTGTGACAAATTGGTATCGGAGCGATTCGTCCTAGGGGTTGTACGCAAAGTCGTGTCCGATGGTAGTCCTGTTTATGGTGTGAAGCGCGCCACATTTATAAACGGAGGCTACGGGGCGTCTAGGGTGGTTACTCTTCTCATATTTGAGATCGTGCCATAGATCCAAGTCATAGGAAATGAGATTTCTTGCCCTAATCTTTTATTTAGCGAGAATAATGGCGGCCGCGAAGAAAGTGATTGATGATGTTGGAAGTTACTAAGCACACGGTAAGCAAAGGTATGAAAGATATATGTTGGAAAGATATTGAAGTTGCGATTGAAATGTAAGTTGAAGATTAAAGGGGGAAAGTAAACAAGAAAGTGTAACGGGTGCATGGCGTGAGTTGGGCATACGAGGTATGTTTGTCATTTGTGTATGTCATGATATTGGAGCCACATGTGGCATTTGCGATATGATAACATATGTATATATGTATATATTGGCCTTGTGAGGCATTGTTGGTATTTCTGTACGGGTTTTGAGATAGTAAGAAATATATAGAAAACTCTGCCGAAATTTTCCCGAGAAATAAAAAGAATTATGGGTTTGTAATTGTGATGCCGATAATAATAGTATAAGATTTGGATAAATGTGTTGATAGGGCTAAAAGAAGAGATATTAAGGATAAAGTGGATTAGAAAGGGGTAAAGGGTTAAGAAGTGTTATATTAATGATATTGGTTACGAATAAGAAAAGGGGGGGGGGGGTATAATGTGAATATAATGGGGATTGTTATGAAAATAAGTGAAGCCGAGTGTGAAAGTGGTCAAGGTTATGATGTGATTTATGTAGCTAGAATACACAGGCAAGTGTGAAACGGAAAAACAAGCTATGGAACGAATAAGGAAGGGTTTGAGTTAAAGATTAAGAGACGACACGAGATAATGTGCTTAGAATGTTACAAGTTGAGTAAAGGGAATTACAAGAAGGAAAAGTTTAAACCGAGATATATTGGACCTTATCACGTTATTCGTAAGGTAAGAGGAGATGGAAAAAGAGATATGATTGGTAGAAGAGATTGTGTGTCTATGGTAATAAAAGAAACCCTCGAGATCTTAAGACCCTATACGATTAGTTGAACATTCGAGGACGAATGTTCTAAAGGGGGGAAGGATGTTATATCCCGTACTTTGCACGTTGGAATATTTTAAGTTGGTTGCGACAAGCTATGGACAAGACTTTTAATTTCCGGCTTTGTTCATTTTGTTTTAATGCGCAAGTTGCATGTTCATCTTTTAGTGGTATGGAGTATTAAGGGCAAAATTGGAATAAAAAAATTAGAGAATAAAAGTTGGAAGATTATTTCATAAAGTAGCCAAAAATGGCCAAGTGGCCGTGGGCCCCGCCTAAAGTTGGCCAATAATTTCAAGCCATGGAATGGCACGTGTGTTCATCTTATATTTGAAGGGGCTAAGTATATATATAGGCATGTGATGACCAAGCTAGGCACAATTCATCTTTTGCAAACTTAAGAAAGTTCCAGAAACATGAAAAAAAAAAAAAAAAGGGGAGAACGGCGAGAGGGGTGGCCGAACCACCTATGAGTTGATTATGAAAAATTGTTTTCTTCTATGTTTTCAACTAATTGGAAGGTCCTCTACAACGTGGAGTAGTTGGTGGAGCAAATAAATCATTCGTTGTTGAAACATAATTCTAGCCAGGGAGAACTATGAGAGAAAAAGGTATGGTTCAATCTTATTTTCATGGGTTGTGGATGATTTGTACATGTTGTGATATGTGGAAATGAATGAAAGTGTCATGAAAATATGATGTTGTGTTGTGTGAGGATTTGGATGTGGAAAAGTTATGTGTAGTGTAATGGAAGTGAAGACTTAAATTTTATTTAGTATGTTTTGGTTGTTGTTGTATGGATTTTATGGTGAAAATGAAGTTTAATGATTCAAGTTGTGAAGTTATAAGTTGTTTTGGAGATAATGTGAATTTAGTGGAACTTGTATTGTTAAGGTTAATGTTGTGAATATGTGGATTATTAATGTAGTTTATGAATTTGGAAGGAAAATGTATTGTTGTTGTTCTTATGGAAATTTGAGGTTTCGGGTGGAGTAGAGCATTAATTGGATCGTTTGAAATATTGTGCGGATTGTTGGAAATGTTCTTGAATCGTGTTTGAATGGTTTTGGATTGGTATTTGAATATGCGATCGTTGATATTAGTTTGAATGTATGAAGTTGAATTGAATATGCATGAATGTCGTCGAATTATGTAGAAAGGAGTTATTAATGTTAGGATGCGTTTGGAATTGCTTATTGACATTGTTGGTATGGTTGTTAGTATTGTTGTTGGATATTTGGCCGAGTTGAATTCTCGAGGGTTGTTGAATTTATAGGGGAAATGCTTTAAATTTGCAGTAAATAAAGTGATGGCTTGGGATTGGATTCTTAGGTGCTTATGGCTAATGTTTGGTGTCTAATGACATTGTTGTAGATTTTGAGAAGCCGAAACTTGAGTTTGGATTAGCTTAGGAAGCAAACGAGGTATGTAAAGCTTATCCTTCTTTCCTTTTGGCATGTCCTAGAGCCAAGTAAGTTGTGATATGTTATGAGCCTTGGGGTAATTCTATTCTTAAAATCCGAGCATGTTTATGATTCAGATTTACTTCTTGATGTTGGCATCCTTAATGTGGTCAAGCTATGGACCGTATGCCTTTGATACGATTGGATTTGAAATGCTATGTATATGGTTTGTTCCGAAAGGATCTTATGTCTACAAGTGTCCGTAACTTTCATAGACAGAACCGGATTACTTTTTGATAAGCTCGTAAACGATTCTTACTTGTTTCTTGATATTCGTATTCTTAATGTAGTCGAATTATGGTCCTATTGTTTTTTGTATGACTAAATTTCAAAAGTTACATAAAAGTTTTGTTTTCAAAAGAGTTTTGTTCCTAAACGATTCCGAAACTACGAACGACCGTAACTTTCAAGAAAGGGCTCGGATCGCTTTGATATTTTCGCAAATGACTTTATGACAAGTAATGACTTTAACTTTCATAGGCGGGCCCGGATTGGGTTGACGCTCGTCCGTGGGTCCCGCGACTTTTCTATGTTGGGTTCTAACGACCTATTTTTTTTAAAGAATTTAATATGACTACCTTTCCGACCCCCGAGTATGATTATATATTTATCGGATGAGTCTGAAATAAGAATTTTTATGTATGTGATTTTGATACGTGACTATAGTTTCTGAAGTTCAGTTTGATATGTTCCCGAGTGATATTCGGAAGAAGATCTGAATTGACTACTATTTTGGCTTATAAATGATGGTTTGTTTTGATTAATCTATTGAGTCTTTGAAAATGTTTTAAACCGTATTTGGTTACTCATGATTCTGTCCGTGCATTCTGTTGTTACATTTTTCGCCAACTCCCGAGCCGGTATGTTATCGTGCGCACTATGCTATATTCCGAAGTATGATGTGTTTTCCGGAGTATAATGTGTCCGGTTCGCCGAGCCCCTTTCGGTCGGGTACCGTGTATATGTGATATGTGATATTGACCGCTGGGTATTTGACTGCGGTATGTCGGATAATATTGACCGCTTGGTATTTGACCGCGGTATTTGGCATTTTAGATATACACTTACTTTACGTACTCTGTTTTGATTATGACTCGTGATATGATATATGTGATACCGGAATATGATCGGTTGGTATCGGAGCCGGTGGTGGGGCAAACCCGGTGGTGGGGCAAACCCACATTGGTTTGGCGAATCCCACGTCGGCAATGTCAACTCATATGATATGTTCTATTTTCCATATGTATGAGACAGAAATATTTTTCAAAGAAAGCTAAGCATTTGGCATTCGATGGTTATATTTGTCTTGTACGACTTTATGTATGATTTGTACTTGAGATGCAAGCACTTTGGTTTTCGGGTTGTTATGCTCACTTTACGTACCCCGTACTTCGGTTATGACTTCGTTTTCGGTATTTCATGCTTTGCATACTTAGTACATATTTAAATGCGGCCCCCTTTCTTCGGGGGGGCTGCGTTTCGTACGCGCGTACCCTCGGATAACGAGTAGATTACGTTAGCGAGAAGATGTTCCGATGGATTGGCGAGCTCATTTCCACTCCGGAGCGGCTACCCGAGTCCAGATGCTTTTGTATGGTATACGAAGTTATGGTAGAGACTTTGCGGACGATTAATAGTGTGTATGATATGTCGGTGTTGTAAGCGGCTATGTAAACTTGCCAATGTATCATTATGCATTGTGCTACGAACTTCATATGTTGGCGGATTTCATACGGTACTAGTTTTATTTGATTGGGTAAAGATGAAAGGCATGTTGGTTTTCTGAAAAAAAATTTCATTATGTGCTTATGTCATGTTTTGCGGGCCCAGTATGATTATGGGGATTACGAAAGTCAGCGGGTTCGCTCGGCCCTAGGTAAGGGTCGGGTGCCCATCACACCCTATCGGATTAAGGGTGTGACACTCACACCGCTCATATCTAACCCCAAATCGATATTTCCCATTTTTTATACTCCCTAGTTCTTTGATTCCTTGTAAGTTTCTTCCCGGACTTATTCGTCCCGAGCTCAAACCCACTTCTTATCATAGTCGTAGCAACCATTTTGTAGGCGGCGGCATAAGAATATCTTCATCATCTCCCCGCGATCTATCATGGCTAATTCAACGGTGTAAAATCGGTACCATTGGTGACTTCTCTATGACCGTACGTAATTGTCCGGGTAGTTGTGATACTTCCTTTACCATGAATCACTACTTCTTGATTATCCCATATGAATTTGAGAGGCGGGTAACGAAGATGCTACGGCTCCGTGAGCGTGCAACCATAGTCATCCCAATAATAGGTTGTAGCTCCTTTTGATATCCATGATGACGAACTCCACCACGAACTCTGCGGGACCCATTTGTATATGTAGATCTATTTCTCTAATTGGGTCGCTGGTTGTGCCATCATAAGCTTTTACATTTGTTCGACTCTGGTGAATTTTGCCGATATCATATCCAAGTTGTTTCAAAGTCGTCAAGGGGCATACATTCAGCCCAGCCCCTTCATCAATTAGCACTTGAGGGATAATTTTGTCGCGGTATTTGACTGTTATGTGTAAGGCCTTGTTGTAGGTCTTACCCTCTCTTGGTAATTCATCGTCAGAAAATGATAGCATATGCGCTCGTACAACATACCCCACAATCTCGGTTAATGTTTCACTTATAGTATCGGCGGGCACTTGCACTTCATCCAAAGCTTTCATTAAGGCTAACCGATGTTGAGACGAACTGAGTAATAATGACATTACTGATATCCTGGCAGGAGTCTTATGCAGGTGCTCAACAATCGAATAATCCTTGACCGACATTTTTCTCCAAATGTTTTTAGCTTCGCCTTCAGTGAATGGTCTTTTTTGAGGATCTTCACGACATGGTGCTTCGAGTAATAAGCTCTTTTGGAGCATAACACCTTCCATACCTGGTCATGCCCTGAACCACAACGGCTATCTCTTTTCCTTTATTGACCATCGTCAGGTGCAGTGGTTTGATCACAAAAGGTTCATTCTCAACTGCCCCTGATGTTTTAAATACGAACGTCTCATTCTAAATTCGACCGACTGTTGAGGGATACTTGAGCACGAAGGGCTCTTTCTTGGATTCAGCATATGACTGAGACATCTCAGATTTCCTTGTCAAAGGGCCTAACACTTCTTTTTGCTCTTGTAAGGACAACGAGGCGACAGTGCTTTCCAACCCTTTAATATGTGGGTAAATGATCGCAGGCTCTCTTCCCATTCATCACCTCCTTCTATCATGTGAATTTGATTCCCTCCATGCTTCGGGAGAGGGTTTGTGTCCACATTTAGAGGTGTTGGTTCTAGGATAAGCTCATGATTGTCAATTATATCTTGTAGCTTGTGCCTTAAGTTTATGCAATATTTGGTAGTATGGACAACTTGGTTAGAATGATAGGCGCAAGTGAAATTTGGCCTGTACCATCAATCCTTGGGATTAACAGGTTTTGGTAGAACAACATTCATTGGACCGCGTCTCTTAGTTTGGCAAACAAACTAGCCCTTGATTCTGGCAAAGGAGTGAATACTCTCGGAGGTTTATTTTGGGGTTCCTCATAGTTTGCTGCTGGAGGCCAGTTTTGGAAAGTCTGATTTTGTGGAGCTTGGTTATTGGGTGTTGGCATTTGGTAATTTGGTCATGGATCTTGGTTGCTAGGTATTGGTATTTGATAATTTGGTTGCGGAGCTTAGTAGCCAGGTTGTGTGTAGCACACAGATATTGGGCTATATTGGGGTGAAGTGATTATATAGCTCGTTGGTGGAGGTGACTGCTAGTTGTCTTGATTTTTGTGGGTTATCTCTTTTTCTCGGCTTTTTAGGCTAGTAGCTCTAGAAACATAAGCTACATCTTCTATCTACTTATTGCCGCTCGTGGCGCCAGACGCACCTGATTTGTTTAATACACTGACAATCCTGCCGGTCTTGAAGCCATCCTCGATGTCTTCTCCAACGGCGACTAAATCTGCAAAGGAGCTCCCTTTCATAGTTATCATTTTGTTAAAACAATCAGCTTCTTGATATCGTATGAATGCGGCTACCAGCTCAGCTTCGGCCATAGGTGGTTGCACACGCGTTGCCTCCTCTCTCCAGTGACTGGCATATTCTCTGTAGGTTTCAATCAATTTCTGACCAATTTTCTCCAATGAGAAGTGATCGAGCACGTTTTCCACATTGAAGTGGAATCTTTCCATGAATGAACATGCCATATCTTCCCATGTCTTCCAACGACTGATGTCTTGTGAGATAAACCACTCCATGGCATTTCCTGGTAGACTTCGACTGAATAATCTCATGAGCAAAGCTTCATTTCCGCCATTTCCAACCAACTGGTCACAATAAGCTCTAAAGTGGGCCCTAGGATTGCCCAACCCATTGAAATGATCAAATTTGAGAATTTTGAAGCCTTCTGGTAGACCCAAGTCCTGATGTATGCACAAATCAGAGTATCTTAGCCCCTTTATCTTTTTAGAGCCATTTTCTGGTTCTGCAATTTTATTCCCCTTCTTCTTCTCGATCTTGTCTATTCTTGCCTCAAATAACATGTCACGACCCAACCCCGTAGACCATTTCGGACACTCATACGCACCTGACACTCAGAATTAACACACAAAACTCGCATAAATATAAATAATCACATATGGTCTCAGATTAGCGTATAATAGCCAACAGATGTCACAAAAGCCGGCGAGGCTGTCGTAATGTACATATCATATCAGAATAAACATATGCAGCCGACGAGGCTACCACGGCGGGTAATACCGCCAAGCATATATCACACATACATAACTGTACAAACACAACCGTAACCCACATACACGTCTACAGACCTCTAAACAGAGTAACAGAATCATATGACGGGACAGGGCCCCGTCGTACCCCTGAATGAATATGTACATATGCAACAGAAAAGTATATGTATACCAAAATATAAGCTCCGGACGAAGGAGCACTCCCAGAAAGCAGAATAGGTGTCCTAGGCGGGTGGATCACCAAGCTGAGCGTCTGTACCTGCGGGCATGAAACGCAGCCCGCCCCCGTAGCGACGCCGCCTGGTGATCCACCCGCCAGGGACACCTATTCTCGCTTTCCGGGAGTGCTCGCTCGTCTCCCATATATCTTTGAATCAAGAAAGAGCCCTTCGTGCTCAAGTATCCCTCAACGATGGGTCGAATTTAGAATAAGACGTTCGTATTTAAAACATCAGGGGCAGTTGAGAATGAACCTTTTGTGATCAAACCACTGCACCTGACGATGGTCAATAAAGGAAAAGAGATAGCCGTTATGGTTCAGGGCATGACCAGGTATGGAAGGTGTTATGCTCCAAAAGAGCCTGTACTCGAAGCACCATGTCGTGAAGATCCTCAAAAAAGACCATTCACTGAAGGCGAAGCTAAAAATATTTGGAGAAAAATGTCGGTCAAGGATTATTCGATTGTTGAGCACCCGTGACAAGACTCATAACCATGATATCAGTAATGTCATTATTACTCAGTTCGTCTCAACATCAGTTAGCCTTAATGAAAGCTTTGGATGAAGTGCAAGTGCCCGCCGATACTATAAGTGAAACATTAACCGAGATTGTGGGGTATGTTGTACGAGCGCATATGCTATCATTTTCTGACGATGAATTACCAAGAGAGGGTAAGACCTACAACAAGGCCTTACACATAACGATCCAAATACCGCGACAAAATTATCCCTCAAGTGCTAATTGATGAAGGGCCGGGCTGAATGTATGCCCTTGACGACTTTGAAACAACTTGGGTATGATGTTGGCAAAATTCACCAGAGTCGAACAAATGTAAAAGCTTATGATGGCACAACCAGCGACCCAATTAGAGAAATAGATCTACATATACAAATGGGTCCCGCAGAGTTCGTGGTGGAGTTCGTCATCATGGATATCAAAAGGAGCTACAACCTATTATTGGGATGACTATGGTTGCACGCCGCTGGAGTCGTAGCATCTTCGTTGCACCAGTCTCTCAAATTCATATGGGATGATCAAGAAGTAGTGATTCATGGTAAAGGAAGTATCCACAACTACCCGGACAATTCTGTACCGGTCATAGAGAAGTCACAGTGGGTACTGATTTTCACACTGTTGAATTAGCCATGATAGATCGCAGGGGAGATGATGAAGATATTCTTATGCCGCCAGTCTACAAAATGGTTGCTACGACTATGATAAGAAGTGGGTTTGAGCCTGGGACAGGTCTGGGAAGAAACTTACAAGGAATCAAAGAACTAGGGAGTATAAAAAATGGGAAATATCGATTTGGGGTTAGATATGAGCGGTGTGAGTGTCACACCCTTAATCCGTAGGGTGTGATGGGCACCCGACCCTTACCTAGGGCCGAGCGAACCCGCCGACTTTCGTAATCCCCATAATCATACTTTCCGCAAAACATGACATAAGCACATAATGAAATTTTTTTTTTCAGAAAACCAACATGCCTTTCATCTTTACCCAATCAAATAAAACTAGTACCGTATGAAATCCGCCAACATATGAAGTTCGTAGCACAATGCATAATGATACATTGGCTTACATAGCCGCTTACAACACCGACATATCATACACACGACACTGTCTGCAAAGTCTCTACCATAACTTCAGATACCATACAAAAGCACTCGGACTCGGCAGCCGCTCCGAAGGAAACGGAGCTCGCCAATCCGGGGAACATCTTCTCGCTAACGTCATCTACTCATCCGAGGGTACTGCGCGGCATGAAACGTGCCCCCCGAAGAAAGGGGGCCGCATTTAAATATGTACTAAGTATGCAAAGCATGAAATACCGAAAACGAAGTCATAACCGAAGTACGGGGTACAAGTGAGATAACAACCCGAAAACCAAAGTGCTTGCATCTCGAAGTACAAATCATACATAAGCGGTACATGTAAGACAAATATAACCATCGAATGCCAAATGCTTAGCTTTCTTTTGAAAAATATTTCTCGTCTCATACATACGGAAAATAGAACATATCATACGAGTTGACATTGTTATGAATGCGGGATTCGCCTAAACCAATGTGGGTTTGCCCCACCATTGGGTTTGCCCCACCACCGGCTCCGATACCAACTGATCATATTCCAGAATACATATATCATATCACGAGTCATAATCAAAACAGGAGTACAGAAAGTAAGTGTATATCTAAAATGCCAAATACCGCGGTCAAATACCAAGCGGTCAATATTATCCGACATACCGCAGTCAAATACCCAGCGGTCAATATCACATATCACATATAACACGCACCGACCGAAAGGGCTCGGCGAACCGACACATTATACTCCGGAAAACACATCATACTTGAATATAGCATAGTGCGCACGATAACATACCGAAGCAAGTTGGCGAAAAATGTAACAACAAATGCACGACGTAATCATGAGTAACCAAATACGGTTTAAAACATTTTCAAAGACTCAATAGATTAATCAAAACAAACCATCATTTATAAGCCAAAATAGTAGTCAATTCAGATCTTCTTCCGAATATCACTCGGGAACATATCAAACTGAACTTCAGAAACTATAGTCACGTATCAAAATCACATACATAAAATTTATTTCGTACTCA
>NC_081343.1:14637979-14648384 GCF_029784015.1 Lycium ferocissimum | reverse complement strand
CTTGCCACCAAAACCACTCTTTTTGCCAAACTAATTATACCAACTTGTAGAGAATCTTAAACTTGGTAGGAATAAAAAGAAAATTTATAGTTCTTGAATCAAAGTTGAAAGCTTGGAAATTTTTCTTTTTTTTTTTTTTTCTTTCTCTTTTGGGCGAATATTTCTTTTTTTTTCTCAATTTTTTTTGGGGTTTTTTTAAATTCTTCATCATGATTATCTCTTTATATTAAGTGGTCTTGACCCCCACATGCATGGGTTTGGGGCCCTGGGTTGGCCACCCTTTTAAATTGGGCCAAAATTTTTTTTTTTTTTTTTTTTTGGAGCCCTTCCCCCATGAATCTTATTTTGAAAATTTCCCAAAAAAAATTTTTCCAAGTTTCCCTTTTTTTTCCCCTTGGCCCCCCCTCAATGTTCCGTGTAAACACTTTCCATAAGTAACAACATACATTTACATAAAATCAAAGCATGGCCTTATTCACAAATCACAATTATGCCCA
The DNA here is from genome assembly GCF_029784015.1 of Lycium ferocissimum. Taxonomy (NCBI): domain Eukaryota; kingdom Viridiplantae; phylum Streptophyta; class Magnoliopsida; order Solanales; family Solanaceae; genus Lycium; species Lycium ferocissimum. Next base: position 14,647,887 of record NC_081343.1, on the reverse strand, counting down.
AAAATTTTCCAAATTTTAAAAACACGGGATATAACACGTCGAAGTTGTCGAGGGATTTCCCCTCAAATTACATGGTAAATATCGTGGGGAAAAAAGTGGAAGCGAATATCGATTCGGGGACACCGAAATGTTTTAAAAGGCCGGGGGTTAAGCGTTTTTAGGGTGAGAGCAATTTCGGGATGGGGGGCCCGGAAAAAAACAAAAAAATTCCATAAATGTATATATACAGAGACGAATGTGAAAGTGGGGCAATCTAAGGGGATAGACGCGTAATAGACTCATGATAGAAGGAGTCGCAATTGTAGAGAGAGATAAAACGGAAGACGATGGTTATATAAAGGGCATAGGCGTGTGTAGACCTGCTTAATAAGGGGGGGGGGGAGAATGTGTTAGACCTAAAATAGACTACGACGACGTAAGCTTCATAAAGGAGGACTTATTAACTCAAGGCCCAAAGTTCGGAGCTAAGTCAATTGGTCTACGGCCTACATGTGACTTGAGCTTCTAAAATGGAGATGTTAAGCGACGTGTGGGATGGCTACAAAGGAGACCTCAAGTATCATAATACGTTATGGGACAATCGAACATTCGAGGACGAATGTCCTTAAGGGGGGGAGGATGTTATATCCCGCATTTTGTGTGTTCGGACAATTCAAGATAATCGCGGGAAGAGAATAAGCGGGGTCATATTTTATTTTGTTTGGCATATGAGTTGCTTAAGAAGAATTTAGAATGACGAAATTATTAAGAAAGGCTAGGGGTAAAAAGGTAAATTTGCAATATGACTCATAGAAACATAGAGGAATGCTAAGGGTAAATTTGGAAATTGGAGAAGAATTTTTCATGAATTGCAAGACAAAAAAAAAAGGGCTTGAGTTGGTTGGGCCAAGGTGGCCGGCCCATGAAGTGGGCTTAAGCCCACCAAGGGGACTTATTGACCAAGTTTAAAAGATGACTAAGTCATCCTTATTTTCATAACATCTCTAGAAATTTCAAGAACAAAAAACAAAGAGAAAGGAGAAGGAGAGAAGCCAAGGCCAATTCGGCCAAGAGGTGAAGAAAAAGAAGACCAAAAATCTTACCTCAAAAAAATTGTTTCCCATAGTATTCCCACTAATTCAAGGGTCCCCGTTAACGTGGTATAATTGCTAGAACGAGAAAATCCTTAATTGTCCCAAAGTCACAACCCATGCCAAGTGAAGAGTTGAAGGAGAAAGGTAAGAATTTATCTTCCTTATATGTTATGGATGTTTGTGCGCATGTTGTAGTGTACAAAAATGAATGAAATTCATGAAGAATATGGGGTGAAGGGGTGATAGCTAGTGAGTATAAAAATGTGGGTGTGTGGCGGTGAGGTTGTGGTGTGGTGTGGAAGGAAATGAGTCGGCTATTTAGTGGTATTGGTTGTTGTTGTGTGGATTCTATATTGCTAATAATGTACCCTCAATGATCTTAGTGAAATGGTAGTAGTGGAAGACTTGTTGTAGAAGTTTATGTAAATTAAATATAATGTTCTTGCATGCATGGAAGGTAAAATTGTTAGTATGATTGTCGATATTGTTGTGAATAATTTGGCCGGGTTAAATTCCCGGATTGTGGTTGGTGAAATTGGCCAAGTTAGATTTTTGGGAATGGTGTATTTTCAGGGGAAGTGCTGCCAAAATTTCGGTAGACAAGTGTTACTTTAAGATTCCACTTCTAAATACTCTAATTAATGTTTGGTAAATGTGACCAAATTGTAGATTTTAGCGAATTTAGAGCTCGAGTTTGGAGTAGCGGAAAAGGCGAAAAAGGTATGTAAGGCTTCCCCCTTCCTTCCTTGGCATGTCCTAGACATAATAGGTTTTGATACGGGCCTCGGGGACAGCTCTATCTCTAGAAATCCGAGGTTGAATTCGACCACTATCCATTCAATAGAATTGAATTGGAAACTCTAGGTTTAATTGAAAAAGTAGCTTGAAATATGTAACTTTCATCGACGGCCACCGAATGTCCCAAAACTTTGCTAGGTAACTTTATTAAGCCTAGGATTCTAAGGCAAAGTATTCCTTCGGAAAATTCGTAAATGTTCTCCAGGAGGTCCATACTTTGCAAAGACCAAATTTTAAGAGGTTGAAAGCCCTTATGCCGGAGACGATGAATATGACTTTATAATGATAACAATGACGTCAAATATGAGAAAATTCCTATGACGAATATGTCGACGATACGTTTCTACCACGAATGTGATAATACGAGACGGTTAAACTAATTCCTGGTTTTTTTCAACTCTAATTATGGATAATGATCATTCTAAGGATTCCAAGTATATGAAACGATGTCTCATGATCCTGTTCTATGTTGCTCATGATGTTACTCCCCATTGATAGTCCCGCCTTATTACTAGTTCCTTCAAGGTGAGACAAAGCGCCCGTGGTTATTTTAAAAATATAATCGGAGATTAATGGGACCTTACATCACTCCGAAGGTTACATGACTTTCTTTGGGCTCTCACGCATGCTATATATGTATATGTATATGTACATGGGGGGAGGGAGGGAGATATGGAGGGGAAGGGACATATGTTGCGCTATAGACGCATTGCCACCTGGTCAGCTAGCGTTATATCATCCCGGACGTGGGATATGTGGGTGAGCCGACGTATTTCGGCGCTATATGGGCGAGCCGACGTTGTTCAGCGCTATGATATGATATGATACCCTATGATATGATATGATATGATACGCTATGATATGATATGATATGATATGATATGATATGATACGATATGATATGATATGATATGATATGATATGATATGATATGATATGATATGATATGATATGATATGATATGATATGATATGATATGATATGACATGACATGAGATGACATGATATGATATGATATGATATGATATGATATGATATGATATGATATGATATGATATGATATGATATGATATGATATGATATGATATGGTATGACATGATATGATATAAGTTCTATTTTCTATTCCTATGAAAAGAGATTTTTTTTTTTAAAAGAAAAAAAAGAAAGACAGGCATGCGTGGTATCCGGCCTAAAAGGCATTCACATGTATGCAAAGTACTCTCTTTTCATTATCCGTTCTATGATCCCATGATGTTTTTATTCATGCTTTATGTTTGCTCATTATGCTGTTTTCTTATGCCTTACACACGGGTACATTACTCGACGACGTCCTTCTAAGGACGCTGCGTTTCATGCCGCGCAGGTCAATGAAAGGCTTGACGGATTCATAGGAGCTCTATCAGCAGTATTTTGGCAGTGCTCCAGTCGTTCGGAAGCCTCAGTTTTTTGGTACTATTTTGTGTTCATATTCGGCACGGCAGCACCCGGCCCTTCTTGTTATAGTATGTATTTTGTTTAGAGGCTCGTAGACAGATATGTATAATTAGATGTTTACATAATCTCGGTTATCCCCGTCTAATGCACATTAAGTTAGTAAGGCTTATTAGCACATGTTCCTAATGATGTTATTAATGATAATGCTAAGTAAATAACTGATAGTATGCAATTTATTTGGCCCACTTAGTAATAAGAACAAGATACGAAATAAGAGGGTGCTTGGTCCAAGTATCGGGCACCCGTCGCGGTCCCTAGTTGGGTCGTGAGATATACAATATTCTGAAGTATGATGTGTTGTGGCGCCCAGATGGAGTGGCAACCACGTTCTGTCCGCCGGGTTCCATTATGGACCGCATGTGATGATATGATATGACATACGATGATATGATATGATATACAATGATATGATATGATATACGATGATATGATATGATATACAATGATATGATGTGATATATGATGATATGATGATTCTGTTTACCGAGTCCCTCGCTGAAGGGCCGGGACACGTTATATGTTATGTATATGTATTCTGGACTATGATCAGTTGGTATCGGAGCCGGTGGTGGGGCAAACCCAATGGTGGGGCAAACCTAGTGGTGGGGTAAACCCAATGGTGGGGCAAACCCAATGGTGAGGCAAAATTCCACATTGGTTTAGGCCAATCCCACATTGGTTTAGGCCAATCCCACACTGGTTTAGGCCAATCCCTTACTGGTTTAGGCGAATCCCACATCGATTAATGTTACCTTATATGATAAGTTATGATGTTATGATGTGTCACGGTATGTATGTGATGATTATTCGCTTATGTCACTCAGTCCCATTATGGGCCGGATATGATACATGGCATCGATATGCACGATTTGTATTTCTGAAGTTTTAGCATTCTGATTTTCATATTTGTTTTCTATACCGCTTATGTATGATTTGTATTTTAGATGCAAGCACTTTGGTATTCTGGCTATTATGCTCACTTTCTGTACTCCTTACTTCGATGATGACTTCATTTTCTGTACTTCCTGCTTTGCATACTCAGTACATATTCCGTACTGACCCCCTTTCTTTGGGGGGCTGCGTTTCATGCCGCGCAGGTATATACAGATGAGTTGAAGATGTTCCAGCGGGATTGGCGAGCTCCATTTGCTTCCGGAGTGCTGCCTAGTCAGAGTGTTAAAGTTATGATATCTGGAGTTATGTTAGAGACTTTGCAGACAGTGTCAAGTGTATGATATGTCAGTTTGTAAGCGGCTATGTAAGCCGATTTATCATTATGCATTATGTTACGAACTTCATATGTTGGAAGATTTCATACGGTACTAGTCTTATTTGATTTGATAAAGACGAAAGGCATGTTTGTTTTCGAAAAAAAAAATTCATTATGTGCTTGTCATGTTTTGCGAGCCCAGGATGATTATGAGTATTACGAAAGTCAGCACTTTCGCTCGGCCCTAGGTAAGGGTCGGGTGCCCATCATGCCCTATCAGAAATTAGGGTGTGACAAATTGGTATCAGAGCAGTTCGTCCTAGGGGTTGTCTGCAAAGTCGTGTCCAGTAGAGTCTTGTTTATGGTGTGAAGCGCGCCACATTTATAAACAGGAGGCTACGGGGCATCTAGGGTGGTTACTCTTCTTTTATATCTGAGATCGTGCCATAGAGCCAAGTCATAGGGAATGGAATTTCTCTTACTGACCTTTGATTTCAGCAGAAGAATGACATTGGCAGAAGAAAGCGACTAGTGATATTGGAAGTTACAACGAATGCAGGTAAGTAAAGGTATGAAAGATACATGTCGGGTAAGGTATTAATGTACGATTGAAATGTAAAGTTGGAAAGTGAAAAGGAAAGTAGACAGGGAAGTGTAACACGCGTGGTCGTGTTAAGCATATAAGGTAAGTCCATTTTTTCAGACACGTTATGGATATTGGGAGCCATGCGCAAGTATACGATGATACGATACGATATGATATGATATGTATATATATATTTTGGCCCTGTGAGGCATTGTTGGTATTTCCTGTGTACAGATTTTGAGATAGTAAGAAATATAGAAGAAACTACTGCAAATTTTCCCGAAATAAAAAGAGAATGAGATATGGGTACGTGATATGCTTTGAAAGGTTGTGTCAATAGTAAGGGTAAGATTTGGCCAAGTTGAAAGTACGGCTGATTTTGAAAAATAAGTTAATAGCTGAATTGATGGAAATGGTAATCGGAGGTCGATACCGATATGGTAAAAAGAATTTGGAAAGGGTTTGTGATATTAAGAGATGATTTAGAAGAGGTTGTCCGGAAGGAAAAAAAAAGGGGGGGTTAAGTTTGGAAAGTGTCAACATAATGATATTTGGGAAAGAAAGAAAGTGAGTAAATGAAAGGCAAGAGGATCAAAATGTCGGAATAAAAGTGCCGCCTAAGTGAGACTGGAAATACGGGAATAAGGCAAAATATAATCGGGTGATAGTATAAGTATGCCCCTAAACGGGGGAAGCGAGTGCGAGAGATGCAAGTGTAAGATAAAGAAATGACACGAGATAATGTGCCTAGAATGTTACAAGTTGAGCAAAGGGAATTACAAGAAGGAAAAGTTTAAACCGAGGTATATTGGACCTTATTACATTATTCGTAAGGTAAGAGGAGATGGAAAAGAGATATGATTGGTAGAAGAGATTGCGTGCTATGGTAATAAAGGAAACCCCCGAGATCCTCACAAGACCCTATGCGATTAGTTGAACATTCGAGGACGAATGTTCTAAAGGGGGGGACGGATGTAATATCCCGTATTTTGGTACATTGGGATAATCCGAGTTAGTCATGATAAGTTAAGGACAAGGTTGTAATTTCTTCCGATTTTATTAAAAGTGCATAAGTTGCATATTCATCTTTTCATTGGCATGGAGTGTTAAGGGTAAAATTGGAATAAGAAAAATTTGGGGTCAAAAGTGAATTATGAAAAGTTGAGCATTTCATGAAAATTAAGGGCTAAAAGTGAAATTTTGGAGACTTGATAATTCATGAAAATGGCCATATGTGGCCATGTGTGGGGTGTGGGCCATGGGCCACATGGCTAAATTATATATGTAGTAAAAGATGACAATTAAGTCATCTTCATCTTTCTTCATTCTTTAGAAATTTCAAGAACCTTGGAGAAGAGAAAAACAAGGGAGGTTCGGCCATGGAAAAAAAAATGCAAGACCAAAATTCTTCATCAAAAAAATTATTTTTTTCATGTGTTTCAACTCATTGGAAGGTCCTAAACAATATAGAGTTGTTGTTGAAGCAAGCAAAGTGTTTGTTCTTGAAGTTTTCATCCTAGCCGAATGGAGAAGATAGATGGAAAGAGGTGAGGTTTAGTCTTCTTTACATGTTTTCATAGATGTTTGTACATGTTGTGGTATGTGGAAATGAATGAAGTTCATGAAATTATGCATGTGGAAGTGTAGCCGTGTGTGTATGTGTGGCCGTGTACAAGTGTGTGTTGTATAGGAATGGTGAATTAATTTTATTTAGCATGTTTGGGTGTTGTTATAGTGTGTGGAAGTGGATGAAAATCATGGAATTTGTGGGTGGAGGTGTTGGCCGAAAATGGGCTGTTTTGTGTGTTAGGGAATGAACAAATGTTACTTAGTATTTTTGGTTGTTGTTGTCATGGATTATGTGATGAGAATGAAGGTATTGAATGATTCAAGTTGAAGTTGTGATTGTTGTGTTGTGGCCGTGTATATGCTATGTTGTGTAGAAGTGAAGAATCAATTCTCTTTAGTATGTTTGGGATGTTGTGTTGTGGATTCTATGATGCAAATGAAAGTTTAATGGTTCAAATTGAAGTTATAGTCGTTTGTGGTTTGTTATGGAAGTTAATGTGAATTAAATGTAGTTTCTTGAATCTATGGAAATAATGTTGTGAACATGTGGATTATTGAAGTAGTGGATGAATTTGGAAGAAAGAAATGTATTGTTGTTGTTCTTATGGCATTTGGAAGTTTCGGGTAAGGTAGTATAATGGTTGAGTTGTTTTGAATATTGTGTGGATTGTTGGAAGCATTGTTGAATCTTATTGGAATGATCTCGGATTAGTATTTGAATATGTGGGCGTCGATGTTGGTTTGAATGTATGTAGTCGAATTATATGGAAAAGAATTACTAATATTAGAATGCGTTTTGAATTGGTTATTGATGTTGTTATATGGTTATTGGTATTGTTGTTGAAGAATTGGCCGAGTTAAATTCTCGGGGTGTTGAATTTACAGGGGAAATCTGCCCAAATTTACTCAAATAAAGTGCGAGCTTAAAATGGGATTCCGAGGTGCCTATGACTAATGTTTGGTGTCTAATGACGTGTTGTAGATTTTGAGAAGCCGAGACTTGAGTTTGGATTAGCTTAGGAAGCAATCAAGGTATGTGAAGCTTATCCTTCTTTTTTTGGCATGTCCTAGACGCAAGTAAGTTATGATATGTTATAAGCTTCGGGGGTAATTCTATTCTTAAAGTCCGAGCATGTTACAATGCTTATTTGTTTCTTGATGTTGGCATCCTTATATGGTTAAGCTATGGTTTATATGTCTCTGTATGATTGGTTTTCAAAAGTTGCATGAAAGTTTTGTTTTCAAAAGAGTTTTGTTCCTAAACGATTCCGAAACTACGAACGTCCGTAACTTTCAAGAAAGGGCTCGGATCGCTTTGATATCTTCGCAAATGATTTCATGACGAGTAATGACCTTAATTTTCATAGGCGGGCCGGATGAGTTGACAACTCGTCCGTGGGTCCCGCGACTTTCTATGTTTGGTTCTAACGAACTATTTTTGAAAGAATTTAATATGACTATCTTTCCGACCCCGAGTATGACTACTTATTTATCTATTGAGTACGGAATGAGGATTTTTGTGCATGTGACTTTGATACGTGACTATGGTTTCGAAGTTCGGTTTGATATGTTCCGGTGATATTCGGAAGAAAACTCGATTGATGTTGGTTCGGTTTTGAAATAACAGTTCGCTTTGAGTATTCTGTTGAGTCTGTAATAATGATTTTTATGCATATGGTTACTTACGATTCTGTTCGTGCGTTCTGTTGTTACCTCTTTCGCCGAGTCCCGGGCCGGTATGTTATCGTGCGCACTATGCTATATTCCGAAGTATGATGTGTTTTCCAAAATATGATGTGATATGATATATGATGTGATACGGAGTACGATGTGTTCGGAGGTATACAATATTCCGAAGTATGATGTGTTGTGGCGCCCAGATGGAGTGGCGACCACGTTCTGTCCGCCGGGTTCCATTATGGACCGCATGTGATGATATGATATGACATACGATGATATGATATGATATACGATGATATGATATGATATGATATACGATGATATGATGTGATATATGATGATATGATGATTCACACCGAGTCCCACCATTTGAAGGGCCGGGACACATTATATATTATGTATAGTACCGGAATACGAGTCGGTTGGTATCGGAGCGGGTGGTGGGGCAAACCCAATAGTGGGGCAAACCCGGTGGTGGGGCAAACCCAATTGGGGCAAACCCTAATGGTGAGGCAAAATTCCACATTGGTTTAGACCAATCACAATGTTAGTTTAGCCAATCCCACACTGGTTTAGGCCCATCCCACATTGGTTTAGCGAATCCCACATCGGTTAATGTCACCTTATATGATAAGTTATGATGTTATGATGTGTCACGGTATGTATGTGATGATTATTCGCTTATGTCACTCAGTCCCATTATGGGCCGGATATGATACATGGCATCGATATGCACGATTTGTATTTCCGGAGTAAATATTTTAGCATTCTGATTTTCATATTTGTTTTCTGTACCGCTTATGTATGATTTGTATTTCAGATGCAAGCACTTTGGTATTCTGGCTATTATGCTCACACTACTGGAAAATAGTCTTATGGCAACGCCGAGAAAACCGTTGCTATATATAGCTGAACCGTTACTAGAGCTTTATAGCAACGGTTTAAGGTGGGTTCCATCTGCTCGCGTGCCCATATATCTATGGCAACGGTTTCAGCAACGATTGGTAAAACACGTTGCTATAGCCATATCTACAGCAACGGTTGCTCCTCTTTCTGATGCAACGAGTTTTGTGTGTTAGTTGGAACGGGTTCCCACCGTCTCTATAGACCTTTTAAGCAACGACTGTTAAGGCTATTGCAACGGTTTCGTAGAGGTTATTGCAACATGCTTTTTCCTTTATTGCAACGGTTTTTGTCTATTGCAACGGCCTTTTTTTGGTACAAAAATGCCTGTGCAATTATTTGGAACATCCTATTACAACGGTTCTCATGACCTATTGCAACGGTTTATCTGAAATAGTGGCCCTGGTTATATATATATATATATATATATATATGCACATTACAAATTCAATAAATCAGAAAGCACAATTTTTCATAATCCAAAATATCCAACATTCATCATAATCCAAAATGTCCAACATTAATTCATAGTCCAAAATATATATCCAACATACCCGTAAAAGCAAAATGTTCAACCCAAAATGCATAGTAAGT
>NC_081343.1:14617680-14637879 GCF_029784015.1 Lycium ferocissimum | reverse complement strand
CTTGAAATTTCTAAAGAATGAAGAAAGATGAAGATGACTTAGTTGTCATCTTTTACTACATATGTAATTTAGCCATGTGGCCCATGGCCCACACCCCACACATGGCCACATATGGCCATTTTCATGAAATGCTCAACTTTTCATAATTCACTTTTGACCCCAAATTTTTCTTATTCCAATTTTACCCTTAACACTCCGTGCCAATGAAAAGATGAATATGCAACTTATGCACTTTTAACAAAATTGGAAGAAATTACAACCTTGTCCTTAACTTATCATGACTAACTCGGATTATCCCAATGTGCCAAAATACGGGATATAACATAGGCCACATGGAAGTATTATATATGTGGTATTAGATGACCAAATTAATCATCTTCACCATTTCATCTCCTAGAAATTTCAAGAAACATGAAGAAAAAAAAAAAGAAGGAGAAAACGGCCAAGAGGGCTGGCCGAAACTGCCCTATGGAGTTGATCATGAAAAATTATTTTCTTCAAGCTTTTCTACTAATTGGAAGGTCCTCTACAACGTGGAGTAGTTGGTGGAGCAAGTAAAGCGTTCGTTTTTGCGAAACATCACTCTAGCCGAGGGAGAACTAGGTGGAAGAAGGTAAGGTTCAATCTTTATTTTCACATGTTATGCATGGGTTGTGGATGTTGTGGAGTATGAAAATGAATGGAATTCATGAAAATATGGTGTTGTGTGTGTGGCCGTGTATGTGCCATATAGTGTAGGAATGATGAATTAATGTTACTTAGTATTTTGGTTGTTGTTGTTATGTATTCTATGATGAGAATGAAAGTTCAATGACTCAAGTGGAAGTTGTAGTCGTTTGTGGACTGTTTTGGAAGCTAATGAAATTGTAATATGGTTTGTAGTATTTATGATAAGAATGTTTTCATTGTGTGAATTGTTGATATAGCTTATGAATTTGGGAGAAAAGAATGCAGTGTGTTGCTCTTGCCAAGTTTGGAAAGTTTCGGGTGGAGTAGTACATTGTTTGAAGTGTTTTGAATATTTTGCGGGTTGTTTAAAGTGCTCTGGAATCTTGTGTTAATGGTTTCAGATTGGTGCTTGAACATGTAATCGTCGATGTTGGGTTGAATATATGTAGTTGAAATGAATATAAAAGAATGTCGTCTAATTATGTAGAAAGGAGTTATTAATGCTTGAATGGATTTTGAATTAATTATTGATGTTGTTTATATGGTTGTTGGTATTGTTGTTGAAGTTTTGGCCGAGTTGATTCTCGGGATGTCATATTTATAGGGGAAATGCTGCCCAAATTTCGTAGATCAAGTGCTAACTTAGAATTGGATTCTTCGATGCTTATGACTAATGTTCGATGCCTAATGATGTTGTTGTAGACTTTGAGAAGCCGAGATGTAAGTTCGGATTATCTTAGGAAGCGAACAAAGTATGTAAGCTCAACCTTTCTTTCTTTTGGCATGTCTTGGTGCAAGTAAGTTATGACACGAGTCCCGAGGTAACTCTATTCTTGCAATCCGAGCATGTCTATGATTCTTATTTGTTTCTTGATATTCGTATTCTTAATGTGGTCAAGTTGTGGTCCTTATGTCACTGGTATGATTTGAATTTCAAATGTTGCATAAAAGTTCTTGTTTTTTCAAAAGAGTTTTGTTTTAAAAGATTCCGTAACTACGAACGAGCGTAACTTTCACAGAAGAGCTCGGATTGCTTTGATATGATTGTAGAAAGTCCTTAAGTGAGTAATGTCCGTAACTTTCCGAGGCGGACTCAGATTGGTTTGACATACGACTATGATCCCTACGGTTTTTCTATATGTTTATGATGTTGATATGTTCCGAGTAGTGTCCGAAAGATATTTGATATAACTTTTGTCCCGATTTTCAAATGACGACTCGCTTTGATTACTTCATTGAGTCTTTGATAATGTTTTATGTGCATGTGGTTCCTCACTACTCTGCTCGTGCCAAGCTCAATATGGCTTTCACTGCGTCCCGGGCCAGGGCATGTATTCGTGCAATTCCATTGCATTATTCACCGCGTCCCTCACTAGAGGGCCGGGGCACGTTATATATATATATATATGATGATATGATGATATGGGGGAGGTGGCCAGGATGGCATATGATGATTCCCTTTACCGCATCCCTCACTAGAGGGCCGGGACACGTTACATGTACATGCATATGATGGTTTTAATTACCGCGTCCCTCCTTAGAGGGCCGGGGCACGCTATATGTACATATGATGATTTCATAATATCGACATGCATGATTTATGTTTTAAAGGCAAGTTTTATGATTTTCTTTACTCTTTACTTCAGTATGATCCCGCTTACTATATTTCATGCCTTACATACTCAGTACATATTCCATACTGACCCCCTTTCTTCGGAGGCTGCGTTTCATGCCGCGCAGGTACACCCAGGTGAGCTGAAGATATTTGTAGAAGACGTTCCAGCGGGATTGGCGAGCTCCATTTTCTCCGGAGTGCTGCCGAGTCAGGGCATCATGTTATGGTATCTAGAGTTCTGTTAGAGACTTTGCAGACAGTGTCGTGGGTATAAGATGTCGGTTATGTAAGCGTCTATGTAAGCTGATGTATTATTACGCATTGTATTATAAGTTCTATATGTTTCTATATGTAACAGATTTTCTTTGATTTGAGAAAGGTAAAAAGAGTATTATTCTTCGAAAAACTTTCGTTATGTATTTGTGTCATGATTTGAGAGCCAGTGTGATTATGAGTATTAGGTGAGTCAGCGGGTTCGCTCGGCCCTAAATAAGGGTCGGGTGCCCATCACGCCCTAACGGAATTGGGTGTGACAACTTGGTATCAGAGCGGTTCGTCCTAGGGGTTGTACGCAAAGTCGTGTCCGGTAGAGTCCCGTTTATAGTGTGAAGCGCGCCACATTTATAAACAGGAGCCTACGGGGCATCTAGGATAGTTACTCTTCTTTGACATCTTAGATCGTGCCGTAGAGCCAAGTTATAGGAAATGAGATTCCCGACACTGACCTTTGACTTCAGCAGCGAAATGGCATCGACGGAAGAAAGCGACTAGCGACATTGGAAGCTACGAAGTACGCAGGTAAGCAACGGTACGAAAGATACATGTCGGGTAAGATATGAAAGTACGATTGAAATACAGGTTGAGATCAAAAAGGGAAAGTACACAAGAAAGCGTAACAGGTGCAGTTTGAGTTGGGCATACGAGGTATGTCCTTATTTTTGTACTGTGGATGATATTGGGAGCCCTGTGAGGCTGTGATATGATATGATATGTATATACGTATGTTGGCCCTGTAAGGCATTGTTGGTGTTCCCTGTGTACAGGTTTGATATGGTAACAATTACAGAGGAAACTCAGCCGAAATTTTTCCAGAAACAAAGAGAGAATGAGGTACAGGTTTGTGGTATGTCTGGAAAGGTCGAGCCAATAGTAATGATAAAATTTGACTAAGTTACGAGTATGGCCGACACCGAGAAAGAAGTTAATTGTTGAATTGAGCATAATAGTAATTGGAAGTTCGATATCGACACGGTGGAAAGAATTTGGAAAGGACTTGTAGCCCTAAATGACGATCCAGAAAAGGGCTGGTATGTCGTGATGGAGTGTTATTTAAGGTGCCGACCGAATGGACAAGCAGGGGCGAATTACGACGAGCTTATAGTTAAGAGGAGTAATAGTATGATTAAGACAAGAGTACGGAGGAAAGGAATTGTGATGGATACGAATGTATAGATAAGACAGTTTGTGAAACGATAAGGATAAAGTTGATCGGAAAAGATAAAGGGTTAAGAAGTGTTATATTACTGGAATGATTGCGAACAAGATATGATGCGAGTGTAATGAGGATTGTCACGAAATTAAGTAGAGTCTAGTGAGAAAGTGGCCAAAGCCATGATGTGATCTATGTGGCTAGAAGGTGAAGACGAGCATGAAACGGAAATGATAGCGAGCGCAAGAAAAGAAAGGATAATTGGAAAAAGGGAAATAAGCAGAAAGCGAGATAACAGTATAGTAATAGACCATGACACGTGTAGTTAAGGATACAGGTGCTAGGAGTGACGGGACGGTGAAAGACTCGGTTACAGGAAGGATGAAGAACGAGGCAAAATGAGAACAGAATCTAAAGGCCGATAACCAAGTATTTGTAAGTAACGGCGATCGAGGGGTATTCCTTACCATTGAGGATTTGGAAGTTTAAGACGGAACTGTAGTCATATCTAGAGGTAAAGAGTAAATATTGAGAGGTGGAAAGGGTTAAAATGATAATTGTGAAGTCGGGAGAGTAAGAGACCCTGCTAATGCGGAAGGACACGCGTTACGAGAACGTTTCGAAACCTGTTAAGACTTTACCTGGCTCCAGATTATATGACAAAGGTCATGCGGTGAAACGGACGCGACTATATCTGCATTAAAGCATCGTATTTCATCGAAGTTCCAAAGTTAAGCGTCTTTGAGGCGAGAGAAATTAGGGATGGGTGACCCCGGGAAGTTTTCTTCGAAAGCTCTCTAAATACGTACGTAAGAAGCAAATGGGAAGCTAGAGCAGTCTAAGGGAAATTGGAATGTACAGAGAGGGCAGAAACCTAAAGAGGTCGTGTAGTACGGGGCGGATTAGACCGGTGAAGAGAAAGAAAGTGCATCACGGTTTTAGAATTAGGGTGAGTTTGAGTAGCGTGTGGGAAAATTTTTTTAAAACGGGATGTTAGTAACCATGTATATATAGAGGCATGTCTGTGATATCCCGTACATGGCCATATTAGCGGATATATGTATTCCGGCGACCAACGTGGCGGTATATGGAAGACATTAATTGGACAAGGTAATGAAGTTCAAGTGAGAAGGAAAATATAAATGGCACGAATGTTATAAGGCAAGTTGATGCTGTTTTCATCACAGGTTAAACTCGGAAAGTCCTAACATTATGACATTTGGAAAAGAAAGGAAGTGAGTAAACGAACGGCAATGGGAGCCAAAATGTCGAAATAAAAGCGCCGCCTAATTAAGATTGGAAATACGAATATAGGGGAAGATAATCGGGTAATGGCATAAGTACACCCCTAAAGGGGGGAAGCGAGGGAGAGAGATGTAAGTGTAAGACGAAGACAATCAACACTACAATGTCCTGGATACGGATGCTTGGGCCGTAGGTAAAGCTCTTTGCGGAGACAAGTTGGTAAGATCTAAAAGCCAGCAATAGAGGGGGAGAAATTGGGGCGGCACTTGGGATGGTGCTAATAATTAATCATGGAGGTTTTAAATGATACGACCTTAGGAGGTGGATGCTTACAAAAAAAAAAAGAAGAAAGAAAAGAGAGAGAGAATACGACAAGAGGACAATAACGAGTAACTTACGAAGACATTGTGAAAAATGACACTGCTGTGCTGGATTAAAGGCTAAGACGTGGGCAACAAGGTTGTTCGCTAATAATACTGTGACTATGAACCGTAAGGGGAGAAAAAGAAAATAATGATGGAAAACCTCCTATAGTAGGGAGTGAGAGCATCAAAGGAGTGAGTAAAGGAAGGGAGAAGAGGGTGACCGGATAGGCTACAATTGAATGTTAGGACGGAAGGAATGTATAGAGTAGAGTGAACTAGGTGAAAAAAGACCGCAGCTAAGATGGGATATACTTTATACAAGTCGTATAAGAGTGGTTATGTTACCTATGAACATTTATATGCTAGGAATGAGACCAAGTGAGTGAATATTTGATAAGAGGAGTTTGGATTCAGTAACGACAATACGGTTACAAGATTTCGGGTATGTTAAGGAAAGAGGTAAAGATGGTTTAAGCTAAGTTACTGAAATGGAATCAGTACCGAGGGCAAAAAGGATACGGTTGTGGTCGAACCAAAGATGTATTCCGATACCAGTTGTAGGAAAAGAGGGGCGAGGACAAAGTAAAACGTAAGGATCAGCGAGACCACGTTAAGGTAGTCATTGGACTAATTGGAGCACCTTTGTATATTCGCGTAAAGGTTGCAACGTCATGTGTGACAGGGAAATTGGAAACAAGATTAGAGCAAAGGGACGATAGAAGAGTTTGCACTAAAGATAAAGAAACGACACAAGATAATGTGCCTAGGATGCTGCAAGTTGAGTAAAGAGAGATTATAAGACGGTTTAAGCAAGATGATCACAACTAGCTGGCTGCTGGAAGAGAGTGAATTTATGTGTCAGATTCTTTCGGATTGATATCAATTGAGGATAGTTAAACCCGGGAGCGGCTAGGGAAGGTTATTAGATGAGGGGACTTCATCACTACTTGACAACCGACTCCAAAGACAGACACTAAGAGCAAAAGGTAAAGTAACAATTAAAGTCTTTCAAAGGAATCAAGAAAAAGTTGAACCCGAGATGTATTAGGCTTTGCTACATGTTACATAAGGCAAGAAGGTTGCGTGCTAAAGACGTAGCTTCCGTTAAGGTACCGTGGCGGAATGATAATAAAAAGGAGGTAACTTGCGAACCTGAGGAGGAGGTGGAAGAGAAATATGATTGGTAGATGAGATTGCATGCTATGGTAGTAAAGGAAACCCCCAAGATCCGTAGAAGACCTTAGGAGGCTAATTGAACATTCGAGGACGAATGTTCTAAAGGGGGGAAGGATGTTATATCCCGCATTTTGTACGTCGGAATATTTTAAGTTGGTTGCGACGAGTTAAGAACAAGGCTACTTTTCCGACTTTGTTTTAAGGCATAAGTCACTTATGATTTTATTGGATGGAAATATTAAGAAAAATTTGAGGTTAAAAGTGGAATTATGGAAACTAATATTCCATGAAATATGGGACCAAAAATGAATTATGGAAAGTTGAACATTTCATGAAAATTTGGGGCTAGAAGTGAAATAAATTTTCATGGAATAAGGGCCTAAGTGGCCGGCCAAAGAGAAGTGGTCCATAGGCCACATGGAAGTATTATATATGTGGTATTAGATGAACAAATTAATCATCTTCACCATTTCATCTCCTAGAAATTTCAAGAAACATGAAGAAAAAAGAAAAAAGGAGAAAACGGCCAGAGAGAGAGAGAGAGTGCCCTATGGAGTTGATCATGAAAAATTATTTTCTTCAAGCTTTTCTACTAATTGGAAGGTCCTCTACAACGTGGAGTAGTTGGTGGAGCAAGTAAAGCGTTCGTTTTTGCGAAACATCACTCTAGCCGAGGGAGAACTAGGTGGAAGAAGGTAAGGTTCAATCTTTATTTTCACATGTTATGCATGGTTGTGGATGTTGTGGAGTATGGAAATGAATGGAATTCATGAAAATATGGTGTTGTGTGTGTGGCCGTGTATGTGCCATATAGTGTAGGAATGATGAATTAATGTTACTTAGTATTTTGGTTGTTGTTGTTATGTATTCTATGATGAGAATGAAAGTTCAATGACTCAAGTGGAAGTTGTAGCCGTTTGTGGGCTGTTTTGGAAGCTAATGAAATTGTAATATGGTTTGTAGTATTTATGATAAGAATGTTGTCATTGTGTGAATTGTTGATATATCTTATGAATTTGGGAGAAAAGACTGCAGTGTGTTGCTCTTGCCAAGTTTGGAAAGTTTCGGGTGGAGTAGTACATTGTTTGAAGTGTTTTGAATATTTTGCGGGTTGTTTAAAGCGCTCTGGAATCTTGTGTGAATGGTTTCGGATTGGTGCTTGAACATGTAATCGTCGATGTTGGGTTGAATATATGTAGTTGAAATGAATATAAAAGAATGTCGTCTAATTATGTAGAAAGGAGTTATTAATGCTTGAATGCATTTTGAATTAATTATTGATGTTGTTTATATGGTTGTTGGTATTGTTGTTGAAGTTTTGGCCGAGTTGGATTCTCGGGGATGTCATATTTATAGGGGAAATGCTGCCCAAATTTCTGTAGATCAAGTGCTAACTTAGAATTGGATTCTTCGATGCTTATGACTAATGTTCGATGCCTAATGATGTTGTTGTAGACTTTGAGAAGCCGAGAAGTAAGTTCGGATTAGCTTAGGAAGCGAACAAGGTATGTAAGCTCAACCTTTCTTTCTTTTGGCATGTCTTGGTGCAAGTAAGTTATGACACGAGTCCCGAGGTAACTCTATTCTTGCAATCCGAGCATGTCTATGATTCTTATTTGTTTCTTGATATTCGTATTCTTAATGTGGTCAAGTTGTGGTCCTTATGTCACTGGTATGATTTGAATTTCAAATGTTGCATAAAAGTTCTGTTTTCAAAAGAGTTTTGTTTTAAAAGATTCCGTAACTACGAACGAGCGTAACTTTCACAGAAGAGCTCGGATTGCTTTGATATGATTGTGGAAAGTCCTTAAGCGAGTAATGTCCGTAACTTTCCGAGGCGGACTCGGATTGGTTTGACATACGACTATGATCCCTACGGTTTTTCTATATGTTTATGATGTTGATATGTTCCGAGTAGTGTCCGAAAGATATTTGATATAACTTTTGTCCCGATTTTCAAATGACGACTCGCTTTGATTACTTCATTGAGTCTTTGATAATGTTTTATGTGCATGTGGTTCCTCACTACTCTGCTCGTGCCAAGCTCAACATGGCTTTCACTGCGTCCCGGGCCAGGGCATGTATTCGTGCAATTCCATTGCATTATTCATCGCGTCCCTCACTAGAGGGCTGGGGCACGTTATATATATATATATATATATAAATGATGATATATATATATATGGGGGAGGTGGCCAGGATGGCATATGATGATTCCCTTTACCGCGTCCCTCACTAGAGGGCCGGGGCACGTTACATGTACATGCATATGATGATTTTAATTACCGCGTCCCTCCTTAGAGGGCCGGGGCACGCTATATGTACATATGATGATTTCATAATATCGACATGCATGATTTATGTTTTAAAGGCAAGTTTTATGATTTTCTTTACTCTTTACTTCAGTATGATCCCGCTTACTATATTTCATGCCTTACATACTCGGTACATATTCCGTACCGACCCCCTTTCTTCGGGGTCGCGTTTCATGCCGCGGTACACGCAGTGAGTGAAGATATTAGTAGAAGACGTTCCAGCGGATTGGCGAGCTCCATTTTCTCCGGAGGCGCCGAGTCGTGGCATCATGTTATGGTATCCGGAGTTCGTTAGAGACTTTGCGACGTTGTCGTGGGTATAAGATGTCGGTTATGTAAGCGGCTATGTAAGCCGATGTATTATTACGCATTGTATTATAAGTTCTATATGTTTCTATACGTTACAGGATTTTCTTGATTCGAGAAAGGTAAAAAGCATATTATTCTTCGAAAAACTTTCGTTATGTGTTTGTGTCATGATTTGAGAGCCAGCGTGATTATGAGTATTAGGTGAGTCAGCGGGTTCGCTCGGCCCTAAATAAGGATTGGGTGCCCATCACGCCCTAACAGAAATTAGGGTGTGACAGTAGCAGTAGCCAGGGCCATACTATCGTCCCACTGTCTGTTTTCTTACTTTTCGCTTCCATGTTCTCATCGTCTTTGACTAGGTTGACGTAAGGAGAAGTCGCACTCATGCTGTCTGGAGTCTCCATTTCCTATTAGCAAATCAACCTTTTAAAAGTGGAGCTAAATTTAACTTTAGTGGTTGTTTTCTTGGTTTTTGTTTTTGGTAGTGTCCGAAATATGGACCAATCAATAGTTTGAATAACATATATGATTTTCACACAAAGCAGTTATATCAGATAAGCATTTAGACAATATATGATTCGCTTTCCCATACCCCGTTGCTCCGAGGTTACTAGCATATGAAGTAAAATTGTGCCATGTGTAGAATAACTTTACTGTTTTCCCAAATAACCAAATCCCAATGTTTTCATTAATAATATCTTCCAAGTGGGATAACAAGGCTTTTAAGGTAAATAAATGTAAAACATCAGAAGAAGTGCACTCTTCGGACCGAAATCTGCTCTCTCTTAGTCCTTGCCTTCTTAGCCCTTCGAAGGGCGGTCTGAATGGCTACATGGGCTGGTATCAATGCTGTCCCGATCCGCTGACCCCTCTGATTGTCAGTCAACGACGTCCCTATATCTATGGCTCCCTTAACAAAAGTGTAAAGCCATTCTAAGCTCTTCAATGAGGCATCCACCTCGTCTGTTAAACTCTTAATTATCTCTTGGTCATATTCTTTTTTTGCTTGATGATCCATTTCTCTTCCTTCCACCCATCATTTCATTCTTCTAACCCGAATTGCATTCGCGGCTTCCCTATCTACGGGAAATTTTTACAGATACGGTCCTGGAGTGGCAGTACCAGCTAGTTTAGCCCTAAGCCACTCATAGTAGTCTTTATCATGACTTGGATTGTTTGGATCCCCATGCAACTTATCTTCCCTTATCACGTTCTTCCAATCTTTCTGGGCATCCTTTATACCCTTGATATGACATTCTTCGTAATCTCGTACAAACTATCCCATATTTCCGACATTTGGAATGACCTGCCTCATACCGAACTGCCTATGCACTCTCAATGGTGCGTAGGGTCTGATCTCCCTAATGCCCATAAGCGATAAATATGGATGCCTACTGCTCTTAACGCAAGCAGTCTTGAAACGAAAATCCGGTACTCTCCACGTGATATGTTCTTCTCTTAATCTGGAAAACATGTGAGCCCATCCTCTCTTATCTTGAACCCCACAAGGCACAGCAGTGACTCCCAAATCATCCTCTCTCTCAAGGACGATCTTGACAAGAGGAGAAACCACTCTTATCTAGATGCTTAAGTATCCATTATTGGACTAAGAGGTTGCAACCCTGGAAGTAGTAATAATGGTTGCGGCACTGTCCTAGTGCTCGGTATATATCTAATAGGATCATAGGGATAATATCAAAATATTTGGTAAGCCCATTCATTGTAACTCCCCTAAGAACCGCATGGGCAAGAAAGACGACCTGGGTGTCGATGGCTAGGGAGGCATTTAGTGGAAATACCATGGTTCCCAATAGGCAGGCTATAAAGGCTAGCGTTTGGTTAGCTTCCCAGGACTGGAATGAAGAAACCTCAAGAATGTGATTTTTGTACCCCTGTTTGGATGAATACCTCCCATATAACTCTCTAAAGGCTATAATGGATCCCTGTGCCCAATCGTCTTTGTTGACAAAGAAACATGGCTTTGATTTCTTTTCAGGTGGCTTTGTGAGGGATGAGGATATTTTGAGCTAACTTCTTTTTGGACCTGTTAGCGCTTTCTACGCTTTCCAAGACATCTCTAATTTCTTCTAAAGTGGGAGTCATCTCTATTTCTCCAAATCTGAACACCATTCTGTCATTATCCTAATGACCAGTAATAATCTCTATCAAACCCAGATCCCCACTCATATTCATCAACGAGGTAGATGCCCTATACAACCCTTTATCCCTTTCTTCTGATGATTAGTCAAAACTTTCCATCACATTATTAAACCTGGTGGTGGACCCACAATCATATCAAAATGCACATCAGGAGATATCGGCAAGACAGAACACTATTAGTTCCCCGCCCCCAGGAACAATAATTTATTTCACACAAGGCATAATAATGCTTCCAGATAGCAAGTAGTGGGATGCAGCGTCTTTAGGTTTTTACACCGTCTGAACGCAGTAATGTGTCTATCCTGTCCGATTCAGTTAGGTCTGAGATACCCAAACCGGTCTATGGTCATGTTACACCCCGTAGGTTCGTACGTGAAAATTTATAAGTGTTGGACGTTCTAAGTACGGTTACTGGAGTTACCTTCAAGGATATATGAGATTATATGTGCCAACCTTATGGTTATGAGGGTTTAAGTTCATATAATAAGCTATGGAAGATTCCGGGATCAAGCAAATCGAAGAAAATAAGTTTGTCGAAAATTTGAAAAAAGTGACAGAATTTTGGGTCAACTTTGGAGGGATATATCTCCTAGTATATTGAGAGTTTTAAGGTGTTTCAAAATCCTAAAATGAAGTTCGTCGAGTCTAGTTTCGAACGTAATAAACCTCTCATCGATACGATATCGAAGTAGAGAATTATGGACGTTACAAGTTCAGCTAACCGAGCAGAAAGCATGCTACAAGATGCTACACTACCCGACAACGACAAGAATCGCTACCGATCGCAGCAAAGGACCCGACCCGAATTTGAACTAATATAAAAGGGGTTTGCCCCCTCTTTGTCAACCAAAACCTCTTCCAAAATGTTTCAAAATCCTCTAGAAATTTTCCCAACTTCCAAACCCAAATTTCAAGCCTAAATCAATGATAATTCCCGAATTACGTTTAGGCAACGCATAGTTGCGAGTATAGAATCGTATAGCGCGCGTGGGTTCAAGTTTAAGGTGAATAAAGTGAAGTTCTTCTACTATAAGGTATGTTCTTGCTATTATTTACATGATTAAGATGATATAAAGGTTTAGCAATTCTTGGAAAGGAAAGAATCATCGGAGAAAAATCATAAAGAGTTGAATATAATTCCTTGATTATGGTATTATGGATGTTGTTATGGTTGGTTTGAATATTGGAGAAACATCTTGTGGGATATTTTATGGAATATATTGGTATTAATATGGTTGTTAATGTTGTTGGTATTGTTGGGAGTTGTTTTGGTATTTGAAGGAGGTAAACAATATAGGGGAGATGCTGCCGAAATTTCGGCAGATTGTAGAAAGATTTATTTGAAGGACTAAGACAAGCATATAAAGGTGAGTCTAACAATAGTATAAATTTTCTTAAATATAGATTTACGAGTCTGGGAGGACAAGCGTTGAGTAGTTAAAGTTAAGGCGACCAAAAAGGTATGTTAAGGCTAAACCCTTTCTTTCTAAAGACATGATTCTTTCGTTATAAACCTTTGTGTCATATCAATAATATCCTTGCCTCCACAAATGCTAGAAGCCTATGAATCTCATGATCCTTATGATATTATTGAGCTTATTCATGATCATGAAACAATTCTTTGTGATTGATCTTACCTCATAATACTTGTTCTTTTGAGGTGAGATGTAGCGATGACTGTTTTATTTTCAATGCTATCTAAGTTCATGATTGTCGAGACTCCCACGACATTATCGATTTCATCTTACGATGGTTGATCTTCTAAGGAAGGATATAGTGATAATGATAATGGTAATGATGATGTTGATTTCATTTATGTATTTTTATGTATATGTATGTATGTATGCATTGCACTCCCACTGATCAGTTGGGTATAGCACCGAGTCCCGAAAGGGCCGAGTAATGATAACATCCAGTCCCGCAAGGGCCGGGTACGGATAACATCGAGTCCCGCAAGGGCCGAGTACAGATAACATCGAGTCCCGCAAGGGCCGAGTACGGATAACATCGAGTCCCGCAAGGGCCGGGTAGGGATAACATCGAGTCTCGAAAGGGCCGGGTATAGATAACACCGAGTCCCGAAAGGGCCGAGTACAGATCACACCCAGTCCCGAAAGGGCCGGGTACGGATAACACCGAGTCTCGAAAGGGCCGGGTACGGATGACACCGAGTCTCGAAAGGGCCGGGTACGGATATGATAGATGTATGTATAGTAAGTGTATGTATGTTGTGTATGGATGTGTATGACATGTTTTTCCTGTAGACGAGTAGTTTACATGACAGAGATCTTAAGAAGAGTACGAGGTATAATTACTTACTTCATCTTATGTTATATTTATTCTGATATCATACTACTATTCGTGCCTTACATACTCAGTACATTGCTCGTACTGACGTCCCTTCTTGTGCACGCTGCGCTGCGTTCATGCCCGCAGGTGTAGATAGACGAGACGAGGATCTTTCATCGTAGGCTGCCTTCAGGTACCAGTTTTGATTGGTGAGCTCCACTTCTTCCCCGGAGCATTGCCCAGTCCGAGTTGCATATGTTTTCTTATGACAAGAGGGTATGTCGGGGGGGCCCCGTCCCGAATTATATACTATCATGTTCATAGAGGCTTTGGCAGTGTACGCTTCCGTGCAAACCTTAGTTGTATTATGTCGGTCGTTATATCGGCATCATGGGTCCATTGTACATATATTTATGTATGATATTATGCTCGTATTTAGCCTCTTGATCTTATTATTTTCATTTGAGACACGAAGGATGTAAGTTATAAGTTGGTTCGCTCGGTTCCTGTAGGGTGCCGGGTGCCAATCACGCCTTACCAAGGGTGGGGTGTGACAGGTCAGCATGCGCTATATCAGTAAAGATTTGGCTTCGCTCTAGATTAGCTATTCTAGAGTGGTTTTTCAAGCAAATGACTCAGGTTAACCAAGGCATAAGTCAAAGGGCTCTTCTAAGGCTGTGGGATGACCGCATGCCCACTCGACCTTAGAGACATCCAAAGAATACAGCAAAAGATTTTTTAGTGAAGGTCTGACCGCAGCTCATCCCGCGTCGTCACCCTTGGAAAAAGTGTAAAATAAATGCCAGGAGTGACAGAGTATACATACATGAATGACAGTTATTTTGCGGGAATTTGAACACATAAATAGTTTATATCATGTAGACAATTTACATCATACAAAGCAAACAAATTATTAGAACCCTTATGGCTAGAACCTTAAATTTGTCCCAAGCAGAGTTGCCATCTGTAGTGGGTCCATATTTTTCCGATTCGCATTTGCACTTGCCTCATTTAAAAAGAAAAGTATCCCGGGGAAGTACGGTTGTCAATCGTACCAGGAAAAAGGAAAAATATACCTCTACGTGATGGTGCTCTAAATGGATATTGTTTAGAGTCGTCACCTAATTTTTAAGAAATTAGGAAAACCAGTTCGAAAAGGGTTCATTTAAAATGGCTAAATTTTAAAAGAAACCTAAACTAACCAAAGTATGGGTAAGGGTTCTAGTGATCACCCGGGGAAGGTGTTAGGCACCCCGGTATTAAGGATCCGTAAAATACGGTTGACCTACGGGTTCTAATAGTATGCCTTACAAATATAAATTGTTTTTTGATAAAGAACTGCTTTTGTTTAGATTCCCGCAATAAAAGGTTGGTCATTCGGGCAAAAATACCACACTTTCAAGAAATAAAAGTATTAGAGTTTAACCCAAAATTGGGCGTTTTGGGTTTCGGACTAGAACACCTAGGTTAAAAACCCGAAGGCGTTAATCGAAGTAGAACACTACGTAAGCCCACCCGAGTTTAGAAAAAGGTTCTTTAGTTTTAAGTTTTATAAAAAACATTTTTTGGCATACTATTATTATCCATATTTTTACCACATTTTATATTAATTTTTATCCTTTCAATCCAAATTAATCCCAAAAATAGTCCAAGTCCAATTTTTGTCCAAATCCTATAAATATATACACAGCTAGGCCAAAATCTTATGCTGCTAGTTAACTTTTAACATCATAAATAGGTCTTAAGACCAGTATCAACACACGATTAGTTAAGAATTTTAAAGGGTTCCAAACAGATCACTTTCAAGCCCACATCAAACACTTAACTACCAAAGAAAGACCAAAGAAACTCCCTGAGGTTTTATATTATACAACTTCAAGCAAACTATCAGCAGATTCAGAGAGTGAAAGTAATACAGAAATGGCAGAATAACAAGGAATACAAACAAGAATTACACTGTGCACAGTAGCTAGGAAACAGAAGTCATATTGACTTTGGTTTTAGAATAGCTAGCTAATCAGTAGTGTAGGTTAAAATATCAAACACATTCAAGCAAGTATTTCTAAGCTTCCTATATGTTGAGCTGAATTTTATCTTTTAAGGTGAGCAAATGCATAGACATGGTAGTCTAGGTGTGGTTTACCACTTTCAATCAATACTAGTCTATTGTAGAATCCCCAAACTTTGAATTTTTCACTTAACAAGTTTCAGAAGTTATCTTTGGCCATGCCAGATTGTAATATTCCACAAAGGAGAGTCTCAAATGATGATTTAGCCACAAGTTAATTCCCAGAATGCACAAATAGTTCAAAGGCTTAATATAAAAACTCATAATAAGCTACAGAAATGGTCTAGTAAATCACATGGTATTCCAACATATAGTATATCATATAGGACACTTGCAAAGGTTTTAAGTGGTGTCCTTGTCTCAAACTTGTTTCTAGAACTAATCAAATGAACTAGGGCACAAGTAGAGGTCACATATGCTCATAACAGGAAAAGTTCATAGCAAAATACTCAAGTCTGATTTGCATAATCAAGTAAATGGGGGAGGGGGTATAAGTTTCATGACAATCATCCTAGGTCTTGAATAGCATCTAGGAAATAGGACTATATAAGCAGAATTACAAAGTAATAAGAAAGGGAAAATGGATAAATGCATAAGCAACTTAAAATTATTGAACTCACCACATCATTTTTATCTTTCCTTAACTCATCAATATCCCAAGTTAAACAGAATTCTTAAAGATTTTCAGTAAAAAGTTTTTCGTACATAGAGCATGAAAGTAAGCCTTAAGAACACTTAGGAAGGGGAAGGAAGAAACATGGTAACAAACAAATATAACAATCAACTCCTATTAAAGGTTACTTCCAGTTCTTCTTCTTTTTATAATCATAGTGTCAAGTGATCAAAACATCAGCCAAAGAATCAAAACAGGATAGCAAAGATCTACACTAATACATCCTCAACTATATTTTCAATGATAGATAGGATTCGAACTTCAATTTGTCAAACCAGAATAACTTAGGGGTTGCAAGAAGGTGAGTAAGCAAGTAAGCCAGCTCCATTCTCAAGATTCAAAGCTAATTCCAAGCAAAATATAAGTCTAATACATCTTCCTATACTATAACTTTCAAATCAGTTTTTAAGCGCCCAAGTTAAGTAAGAACCTATAGCAAACAAAATATGAATAATATTCAAACTTCAAGTGAGAATAAATCAGCAAGCAAGATAAGCAGGATTTTCACAGAATTCCATTTTCTAATGTCTTAGGTTCTTTTGAAGCTAAGTGTCATACCAAATGGTTCTAGTTACTAAAAACAAGTCCCAAAGGTAAGTTCTTGCACCTTATAAGGGGTTAATCTAGGCAAAGGATCAAACAAGCCAACTAAATGGATTAATTAGATCATACAGTTCTCACAAATGTTTCAAATACCTATTTATCCTGTTTCAGAATTCAATATCTAATAGTATAGATGATCAGAACTGTCCCGGGGGTGAATTCCATGTGTTATAAATAATTTAAACTGATGCCAAATTCATTTTAAGTCCCTAATTACTTAGATAAAGAGTCACAGGAGCAATCATAGATATGAGAATCAGTTTTAGTCTAACCTTTAGTCTACAACATGATTTAGTGCAAGTGAATGCAATTTACAGTGTCTAATGCAATCACAGTTCATCAACTAAGTTGGAACAAGTTCCAAATTTCCCATCTTCCCAACCTGAGATTCATTTACTAGTGGAAGGTTGTTTTCAGCAGTTTCAAGTAGGGACAAATAGGAGAAAACAGTAATTCAATATTTCAAATTCTACAGATTATTCTAAGTTGCATTGCAACATTTAGCAAAAATTACATAGAAGTAGTTTTGACACAAAAATAGGTTTCAGTTTTTCAACTAACCTCACACAAACAAATTCATGATTTCAAAATCATACAAGCTACATTCCAAATCAGTTTTCAAACTTATTAAACTACTTGGATAGGCTAATAAGTCATAAAGGCCTTTCAGTTTTATGCTTTGAAATCAGGTTTTCAGAGTCTCAGGTTTACAAACTAAATTCTAGTAGTGATTCAAAATCTTTGAAATCATTTTTCACAAAAAACTAGAAATGTATTAATCAGAAATCAAGTTATTAAACATTTACCCTAGTTATGTATCACATTTTAGTAATTTAGACAGTAAGGGGAGTAACAGGACATGATGATCCAACCAAAAAGCAAACTCAAGATATTCAGCTTTCATGAAACCTTATTCCAGACTACAAATAACTCCATGAATCATTTTAAGTGAAGACTTACTAACTTAAGACAATTTTCAACATATCAAGCAGATCTACTACTCTAAAATGAACTAAAGCAACTAACAGAAATCATATTCAACTACATGGGGGCAAAATAGAATCTAGAAACTGAAATAAACCATAGGAGTAATTCCCAAATTTCATAACAACTAGATCTTACCCAAAATCATAGCTAAGTATTCCTATCCTATCAAATCAGTCTCCAAAACCACCACGGTTTCAAAACACAAAGTTAAAAAAGCACGAGATTACAGTTTCAAATATAGATTATGGCCAACTAAACCTCTTGTCCTAATCATCTAACTAGCTACCCTTAAACCAAACTGAAAGAAAAAAAAACTTTAGACCCCCCATATTTAGTTATTTCCTCCTATTTTTTAAACTAGTAAGTTATAATGTCTATTTGGCATAACATAATCTAACACTTAGCTCATTTTATAACTTTAAATAATAAAACAAGCATAAAAATAACAATATTGAATACTAGACTAAGCATTTATGGCATTTCAAATAGTAAATAAGTTTAAACAAAGCATATCATGACTGGAAATAAGAGCAAGGATTAGAATAGGATTTAACTTTTATTGGGGAAACCTAAAGACCAAAATAGGTTTGAATCTTCAAACATCAAACCACTAAACCCTTTTGATCCTCAAAAGTCACCTTTCTTTATCTTTTACTTCTTGTACATCTATATATATTGAATAGATATTTCTTATAAAAAACTATTTTGTATACATATATTTCTCGTATATCTCTTATATTTTTTTAGCCTATGCTTTTTAAATTTCGAAAAAAAGAAGGTCCTTCTTCCAATTCCTCAACTTGCTATTTATAGACTTTTCCAAATTAGAGAATCCTAGGATAAAATGGACACCTCATCCTAAGTTCCCCCCCCCCCCCCAAACTATAAAACTGTACCATATAATGATAATCTGAAATTCTCCACATAGGACAACAAAATCCAACCAATTTGTACCCTAAAATCTATCAAATAATCAAATAAAAATCTAAAAAATTGAAATAGTACAAAACAGCCTATATTCCAATGGTATAGTTGTACTAATTAGTACAATGGGATAAAATCCCTAATTCATGTACCTCAATTTAGGGAATTGCTAGGAAATTTCCCCTAGGTTTTGATTTTGTGGTGCCAAGGTGCACAAGATGGCTAAGGGTTCATGACCCTGCCCATGGAAACCTTAACCCAATCAAAACCCGAGTAACATCCTAGTTTAAGAGTCAATTTAGATAGAAAAATGAATATTCGAAGGGAACTGAACCTGGAAACCACGAAAGCACATGCTTAAGATCAAAACCCCTCAAACAATTAGCGAAAATAAGCCCAAAATCGCCATGAATCGAATATGTGATTAAAACCCTAGCAAGTTGCCTCCATCGTCTGAAAGTAGGAGGAGGGTGACGTGTTATATCCCGTATTTTTGTACATTGGGATATTTTAAGCTAATCGCGACAAGTTAAGGACAAGACTATTTTGGGATACGAGGTGGAGACTTTTAACCGCCGATTTTGTTTTAATGCACAAGTTGTTTATAAATTTTATTTGGTATGAAAATATTAATGAAGATTAGGGATTAATTAACTGTGATTATATTATTAAGTGAGATTAAGATTTAATTATTTCACTAATTAGCCATTAGTGGCCGTGTGGGCCCCACCCATGGCTTGGCCAAATTTGATTGGCTCAAGCCATGAGTCGGACATGTGTCCACCTCTTAGGCACCATATATAAAGCTAATTGATGACTAAGGAGGCCATTTATCATCTTCAACCAAGAAAAGAAACTATAGAGATAGAAAGAGAGTGCTCTGCCATGGTTGAGTTTGGTAAGCTCACAAGTTCTTGATCCAAAATAATTTTCCAAGGTGTTCTAGCTAAATTGGAAGGGCAATTGTCACGTGAAAGTGTTCATTAAGGCAACAAGAACAAGTATTATTTCAATTCACAAATCCTAGCCAAGTTGAGAAGTCAAGTGTTAAGGTAAGGTGTAATCTTCTTTTACATGTATTAAGAGTGGTTTTAGCATGTTGTAATTTGTAGACATGGATGAAATTCATGGAACTATGTATGTTGGTGTTGAAGCCGTGTAGGGGCTATTTTGTGTAGAAATGGTGAACAAGTTTTGTTTAGTATTTTGGTTGTTGTTGTTATGAATTTTATGATTAGAATGAAGGTATTTAATGGTTCTAGTTGGAGTTATAATTGTTTGTGGGCTGTTGTAGAAGATAGTATGTTGTTAGTGTAGTTCTTGCATTTAAATGAATAATGTTGTAACGTGGGTTTTGGATAGTTCCCATGAA
>NC_081343.1:14579817-14617580 GCF_029784015.1 Lycium ferocissimum | reverse complement strand
TTGACCTCCATAATATACCGTTGGAAAGGTATTTCAAAGATCTACAACTTTCAAGAAGGAAATTTTCCCAAATTCCTTACAGATTTTTCCGTATACCCATTTTAATTGAGACGTGGTGCAAACTCACATAAAAACACGCTTCGTAGGGTAGCTTGAAGACTTTCCTTTGCTAAAGGACTCTTCTCATGTCTTTATTGGGTTTCAAACTCCATTTATACACTACTCAAATTGGGTTCATGATACCCTTGTCTTATGAGTCAAATCTTAGCCCGAATGCACGAGGTGTTACACGGCACTCCCCAAAATAAGGCCTACCACAACGAGAACACCGGGGCAAAGGTGGCCTCGACCGACCCGAACTCCTACGCGTCTGTGAACCTGAAGCCCTGGAGCTCTGTCCGGCTCTCGAATACCGGGTGCTGTCAAATCTCCTACCTGGGAATCACGGGGGTGCGCTCTGCGCGGGCTGAGAAGAAGACCCAGTGTACTGTCGCGGCTACCCGCCTCAGAACTCCCTCGAATAACCGGCTGATCTAGCCCTCTTGGGCTGGCCCCTATCATACTCTCTGCCGGCCGACGTCCCTGTGCCCGGTCCTCCATACCCGAGCATATGCACGGACCCGTGCGATATCCGTCCCCAGGCCGGGCCGCCATTGCCAAACAGCTATCAATCAAATACTCATCCAATCCCATCACATACTGATATGCCCTGTCGGCCATATTAGCCACAATGGTAGGTGCATATCTAGCCAAAGAATTAAACTCGAGGCTATATTCCCGAACGCTCTGCTTCGGTGGCAAACGTAAATCTATGAACTCGGGCTCGCCTCGTCTCCGCGTGGTGCCAAAAAGGCGTCTCCACAAACTCGTCCCATACCGCCGGAGGAGCATCCACGCCCTCGATAACTCCCGGACTCGTGCCGCCAGTTCGCGGCTACATCATACAACCGATACGACGCAAACTCGACCGACTCGGTCTCGAAGCCTTAACCAATCGCAACGTACGGCAGCATCCGTCTAATGAACTCCCGGGGGTCCTCCTCGACTTTGACCGAAAAACTCCGCGGATCACAGGTCAAGAAATAGCGGGCCCTCGACTGCCGCGTTCGCTCACATAATCACCCCCCCCAAACCGTACCGCGAGCCCGCCCCGCCACAATCCTAGTCAACAACCGGACCGCGTCTTGCATGGCCCCTATCCTCCCGCTCTGCCGGGGGCGGAGGCCCGGTGCTAGGGGTGGGCCGCAGCGTCCTCTGTACTGCATGCCGTCTTTCATGCCCCTCTCGATGGTGACGGGGTGGCGAACCGACCGACGGGGGTACAATCTCGGCTCGGTCAGCCGGGCACGGGCCCTAGTAGTCATCCGTGCCCGGCTAGTCTCTCCGTCGTCGTAGACTTGCCCCGTACGGGGCGGGCGTGGCCTTCTCGGAGGCATCGCTGAAAACACAATAATTCATTAGGGAGGAGTCATCCTGATAATACAGCTCTATCGCACGATCTAAGATCAGAAAGAAAGGTAATATCCTAAATGTCCTGTAGCCTCCTGTTTATAGATGTGGTGCACAACACACCGATAAACGAGGGCTGCTACTAGACACGGTACGTAGACATTCCGAGGACGAACCGCTGCGATACCACTTTTGTCACGACCCAACCCCGTAGGCGTGGTAGTGCCGAGTCGGGCACTCGTACCTTCCAACAACCGTAATCAACTCATAGTAAACATGCTAAGAATTTGTACATACTGAAAGTCACGGTGAAGCATATACATATATACATACCATACAAATAACACGGAATGTATTGGTGAACGCAGACGCAAGAATCGTCTCGAATCGCCCACAACCCACGTACATGTCTCTACGGACCTCTAAGAGTAATAACGGAATCACATGACGGGGACGGGGCCCCGCCGTGCCCCCGAATAGCCATATATATATATATAGCGAGAAAGTCCGTACCAAAACGTGGCTCCGGACAAGGGAGCACTCCAACGTTAAAGCGAGAATAGGGTCCTAAACCGCGGCTCACCGAAACAAATCATCCGTACTGCGGCATGAAACGCGACCCCGAAGAAAGGGGGTCGGTACGGAATATGTACCGAGTATGTAAAGCATGGAATACAATAAAACGAATCATACCGAATCAAGCTGGGGTTTGTAACAAGTGTAGTAATCAGAAAAATCGGAAGACAGAAAATCGGAACACTTACCTTTAAATGTTATTATCATCAATATAAAAGTCTACATAAGGATCACATTGGCCACTAAAACAGTCCACGGCCCTTTCCATGTCAATTTGATTCATTAAACTTTCATTTTCCATTATAGAATCCACAACGACAACAACCGAAACACTAAGTAAAATTTGTTTATCTTACCCTACCAAGAGCAGCCCCTACACGGCTACTCCTCAACATACATAGTCTCATAAGTTCCATTCATTTTCTACACACTACAACAATGCACAAACATGCTAGATACAATCAAACCACTACTCCTTCACCACCTACCTATACACGTACACACACACACACAAAGGCCACCTCCCAACATGTCATTTTTCATGAATTTCATTCACTTCCACATACTATACCATACACAAATCGTTTATAACACATGAGAAAAGAGATTGAACCTTACCTTAGCACTTGTCTTCTTAACTTAGCCAAACTTTATGCCTTGACCAAATTATTGTTTTTGCTACTCCAACAAGCACTCCATGTTATTCTTCACCTTCCAATGACTTGAAATGCTTAAGGAAAATAATTTTTTTTTGATCAAGCTCTCCAAGGTTCTTGCTTGAAGGACTATGGCCGAATGGCCTCTTATTTCTCCTCTCCAAATTTTCTTGAAATTTCTAGAGGTTGAAGGTGAGAATTATGATGACTTAGTCATCTTTGCCTTGATATATTGAGCTTCCATGTGGCCTTGGCCCACATCCATGTGGCCGGCCACATGCCCCTATTTTTTTATTTTTTTTTTGATTTTTCAACTTTCCAAAAATAACTTTTGACCCCCAAATTTTCTTAATATTCCATGCCAACAATTCATGCGCACTTTATGTCTTAAAACAAAATCGTAATTAAAATCTCCACTTCGCCTCCCGGAATGGTCTTCTCCTTACTTATCAATGTTGACTCGAATTATCCCGACGTACGAAATACGGGATATAACAGCGTAGGACGGGGCGGATTAGACCGGTAAAGAGAAAGAAGGTGCATCACAGCCCTAGAATTAGGGTGAGTTTGTGTAGCGTTTGGAATTATTTGGTAAACGAGATGCTAGTAACTATATATATATATATATATATATATATATATATATATATATATAGGTGTGCATGTGATACACCATACATGGCTACATCACAGGGTATGTGTATTCCGGCAACTGACGTTGCGGCATATTGGAAACATCGATCGGACAGGGTAGTAAGGTTAAAGTGACAAATGTTACAAGGCAAACTGATGCTATTTCCCACTACAGGATAAGCTTGGAAAGTTCTAATACAATGATAGTTGGAGAAGAAAGAAAGTGAGTAGATAGGAGGTAAGGATATCCAATGTCGGGCAAGGTGAAAAGTAAGAAACACGAGTGAGTTAAGCCTCCAAAAGGGACGACGGGCGAAAGAACAAGTAGTGGATGTGTGTGGAGAGAAAGAGTATGACAAGAGGATGGTATTGAATAACTTAAGAGATATTATGAGGGATAGCGGTGCTATACTGGATTAAAGGCCAAGATGTTGGCTATAGAGTTGTTCGCTAATGATATTGCAACTTGCAAGTAATAAAGAAGAGGGGATAGAAAATCCTCTATCGTAAGAAATGAGAAAGTCAAGAGTAAATAAAGAAAGGGAAAGAAATATGACAAAATAGGACGAGCGAGTTTCAGTATGAACGAGATATATAGAGCAGAATGAACCAGGGAACGGAAAGACCATGTCTAAGAAGAATAAAGATTTAGTAAGGACAATGCAGTTATAATATTTTGGGTACGTTATAGAAAGATGTAAAGATGGGTATATTACAGGACTGAGGGCAAACAGGACATGGCCATGGTGGAACGAAAGATCTATTCCGACACTGGTTGTAAGATGAGAGAAGAGAAGATAAGGTAAAACATAAGGATTAGTGAAGCGACGCTAAGGCATTTCTAGGGCTAATTTGAGCACCTTCGCATATTCTTGAAAAGATTGCAACATAATATGGGGCAGGAAAGTTAAGAGCAAAATCTGAACAAAGGGGCAATAGAAGAGTTTGAATTAAAGATACAGAAATG
Source organism: Lycium ferocissimum (assembly GCF_029784015.1). Lineage (NCBI taxonomy): Eukaryota > Viridiplantae > Streptophyta > Magnoliopsida > Solanales > Solanaceae > Lycium > Lycium ferocissimum. The sequence continues at coordinate 14,613,299 of NC_081343.1, read as the reverse complement.
ACGCGAGATAATATGTCTAGAGTGTTACAAGTTGGGTTAGGAGAATTATAAGATGATTCAGCAAGCAGTTGATAAAGTGAAACTCATTCGAGAACAGTTAGTAGCAGCTCAGAGTCGACAGAATTCATATGCAGATAATCGACGTCAACACTTAGAGTTTCAGATCGACAATTGGGTATTTCTGAAAGTGTCACCCATGCAGGGTGTTATGAGATTCGGCAAAAAGAGGAAGCTGAGCCCGAGATACATTGGGCCTTATCAGATTGCCCGTAAGGTAGGCCAGGTCGCCTACGAGTTGGATCTACCAGCTGATTCGGAGGCAGTACATCCAGTCTTCCACGTGTCAATGCTTCGCAAATGTATAGGCGATTCCTCCAGAGTATTTCCCATAGATGATATCCAGGTAACATAGGAGTTATCCTACGAGGGGGAGCCTATAGCTATACTGGATCGTCAGGTGAGAAGGTTGTGTACTAAAGACGTGGCTTCCGTTAAGGTATTGTGGCGGAACAATAATAGGGAGGAGATGACTGGGAAGAAGGCAAGAGAGATGAAGAAGAAGTATCCCCACTTATTTCCCCCATGCCTACGGGTAATCTAAATTCCTTACTTGGCTATGTTGATTGATGAATGAACTGTATGTGATAGCTATAAAAGAGACTCCCCCGAAATGCTTATAAGACCCTGTAAGACTAGTTTAACATTCGAGGACGAATGTTCTAAAGGGGGGGAGGATGTTATATCCCGTATTTTGTACGTTGGGATATTTCGAGCTAACCGTCATAAGTTAAGGACAAGGCTGTTTCGGGATACGAGGTAGAGACTTTTAACCTCCGATTTTGTTTTAAGGCACAAGTTGCTTATAATTTTATTGGTATGGAAAATTAAGAAAGATTAGGGGCTAGAAGTTAATTATGAAAGTTAATTATTTCATGAAAAAGGGCCAAGTGGCCGTGTGGATGGAGTGGGCCATGTGTCCACTTGTGTGAATCATATATGTACATAATTGATGACTAGCAACATAATTATTTATCATTTTCAACTTTAGAAACTTGGAGAAACATGGAGAGAAACTTGAAGACTTTCGGCCATAGCCCAGCCGAACTTGGTGCCATGAGAATTGATCAAGAAAAATAATTTTCTTCTAGCATTCCAACCAATTGGAAGGTCCTAAATAACGTGGAGTGGTTGTTGGAATAATTAAACCATTCATTTTTGCGATTTACAATTCTCGCCAAGTTGAGAAGTGAAGTGGAAAAGGTAAGGTTTAATCTTCTTTTACATGTGTTATGGATGGTTTGTGCATGTTGTAGTATGTAGAAATGAATGAAATTCATGGAACCATGTATGTTGATGTTGAGCCGTGTATGGGGTTTGTTTGTGTAGGAAGAATGAATTAAATTTACTTAGTATTTTGGTTGTTGTTGTTGTGGATTCTATGATGAAAATGAAGGTTTAATGGTTCAAGTTGAAGTTGTAATCGTTGTGGGCTGTTGTAGAAGCTAACGTGAATTTAATATGATTTTTTGTAATTATGAGAATGATGTTGTTAACGTGTGGATTGTTGGTATAGTTCATGAATTTGGAAGAGAGGAATGTGTTGTTGTTGTTCTTATTGAGTTTGGAGGTTTCGGGTGGTGTTGTATGTTGGTTGGGCCGTCTTGAATATTGTGCGGGTTGTTTAAAGTGTTCTCGAATCTTGTTGGAATGGGTTCGGATTAGTACTTAAATGTGTGAGCGTTGGTGTTGGCTTGATTGTATATGGTTGATTTGAATGTAAATGGAATGTTGTCGAATTATGTAGAAAGGAGCTACTAATGTTAGAATGCGTTTTGAATTAGTTGTTGATGTTTTTAATATGGTTGTTGGTATTGTTGTTGATGATTTGGCCGAGTTGAATTCTCGGGGTTGTTGAATCTATAGGGGAAATCTTTGCCAATTTCGCCAAAAGAAGTGTTAGCTTAGGATTGAATTCCTAAGTACCTATAACTAATGTTTAGTATCTAATGACGTTATTGTAGATCTTGGGAAGCCCGAGACTTAAGTTCGAATTAGATTAGGAAGCGGACGAGGTATGTAAAGCCTATCCCTTCTTTCTTTTGGCATGTCTTAGATATAAGTAAGATACAATACGAGCCTCGGGGTAACTCTATTCATAAGATCCGAGCATGTCTACGATTCTTATTCACTTCTTGATGTTAGCATTCCTAATATAGCCGAGCTATGGTCCTTGTGTCTTTTGTATGATTGGATAGTAAGCATTGCATAAAGAGTTTTTGTTCCTAAAGGATTCCATGTCAAATAAGGCCCTAACTTTCATAGACGGGCTCGGATCGCTTCGATACTTTCGTAGAGGGTCCTAAAGCGAATAAAGTCTGTAACTTTCATAGGCGGGCTCGGATTGGTTTGATACATGTCCATGGTCCCCAAGACTTTCCTTGTATAGTTCTAATGACATTTAGAAAGGACTTAACATGACTATCGTTTTAACTCCCGAGTGTTGATTATTTACTTATCTACAAGTCTCGAAAGATGATTTTACATACATGTGGCTATTCACTGTTCTGTTTGTGCATTCTATTTTTACATCTTTCATCGAGTCCCTCACTAGAGGGCCGGAACACATTATATGTATATGTATATGATGACATGAAGATATGATGATACAAAGTATGATGTGTTACGAAGTATGATGTGTTACGAAGTATGATGTGCTATGAAGTATGATGTGTTACGAAGTATGATGTGTTACGGAGTATGATGTGTTCTGGAGTATGATGTGTTACGAAGCTATGTTGTGTTCGGGAGTATGATGTCTTATGGCGCCAATGACGGGGTGGCGACCATGTTCACCGAGTCCTATAATGGGCCGGATATATATATGTATGTGTTCATGTGATATGAATATGCATGTTTGTGTTTCAAAGGTAAGCATTTTGATATTCTGGATATTGTAGGCATTTTCTGCACATGTTACTTTGGTTATACGCCGTCTACTGTATCTCATGCTTTATATACTTAGTACATATTCCGTACTGACCCCCTTTCTTCGGAGGCTGCGTTTCATGCCCGCAGGTACAGACGCTCGATTCGGTGATCCGCCAGCTTAGGACACCTATTCTGCTGTCTTGGAGTGCTCCCTTGTTTCGGAGCCCATATTTTTGGTACAGACACTTTCGTTACATATATATGTCTATTCAGGGGTACGGCGGGGCCCTGTCCCTTCATGTGAATCTGTTGTTACTCTTAGAGGTCTGTAGACATATGTGTGGGGTGTGAATAGTTACTGTTTAGTTATGTCTGCGTGATTTACGTGTTGGGCGGTCCCATTCGCCATGGCAGCCTTATCGGCTTGCGTATGTATATATTTTGGGATGTTGTGTTTTATGACAGCCTTGCTGGCTTCTGTGCGATATATATATATATGTTTGTATGCAACAGTTGAGATGACGTCTGACCTTTATATATGCATAAGTTATTTGTATGCTGATTCTGGTTAATGGGTGTGTACGATTGTCCAGCTCGGGCACTAGTCACGGCACCAACGCGGGGCTGGGTCGTGACAATTGTCATATACCGTACCCGGCCCATTATGGGACTCGGTGAATAAAGTCGTGTACACATATACCGTACCCGGCCCATCAGGGGACTCGGTGCCATAATTATATCATTAAGTCATCATATACCGTACCCGGCCCATCATGGGACTCGGTGAATAATCATATCATCATATCATCATATACCGTACCCGGACCATCATGGGACTCTGGTGAATAATGTAGTAAAACTGTGCATGATAACATACCCGGCCCGGGACTCGGTGAAAGATGTAACAACAGTATGCACGAGCAGAGTAGTGACTAACCATATGCATATAAATCATCTTTTGAGACTCAATAGATAAGTAGACTAATTATCAGGATGACAGTCATACTCAGTACTCTTTGAATATCATTATGAACTATATCAAATAAAGCCTCAGGGATCATAGACATGTATCGAATTAATACGAAACAGCTTATGAAAGTTATGGTCATTAGTTATTATGGAGTCTTTCAAGAATAGGAACTTTTATGCATCATTTACTATCCAATCATATAAAAGACTCGAGGGCAGTAGCTCGACTATTCTAAGAGTTCTAACATCAAGAAGTGAGTAAGAATCATAAATCATGCTCGGAACTAGTGAATAGAATTACCCCAAAAGCTCATGCCGTACATTACTTACGTCTAGGACATGCCAAAAGAAAGAAAGGATGGCTTTACATACCTTACGTCGTTCAAGAACTCAGTCCAACCACGAACTTCCACAATTAATGTGTCAAACCTATAATCGTAAAAATATGCACATAACTTAAGAAGGCTTTCGTACATCGCAAATATCAATTGATTCCTTAATTCTAAAAATGTAACGGGCAGCATCTCCCATGTATCATTAGCATTTCCCAACTCGGTATCTCACTACAACAGTCCAACAACAAATAAATCTCAACACAACATGCATATCCATAGCAATTTCATAATACTTTATAACGAGCGACAAGCTCAAATTAGAATCCGTATTTTCCATAGCACCTTTTCGTATGTTTCCTTCTTACCTTAAAAATATTCTCAATATGATAAGAGCATCATTTACTACAAATCTCAGCTTTATATCATATGATTACAACAAGAAAAACAGCCCCCAACTCCAACTTTATCACATGACAATTCTATTCGCAAGTTCGTATTTAATTCATCTAGCAACGTACACACGACTTGGGTAAATCAAATACATCTAGGAGAGAATATTTCTTACCTTATATGCCAAGAACTACTCTTCTTCCATATTACTTTACTTCCAAGAACGCCCGGATTAAACAACGTGGCAAACACAAAACAACTAGAGTGAAGCGGAGATCAAAACCCACTATGTTGTTCTTGAGAATAACTACACGTTGCTGTTTTGTTTGGAAATTAATCTCGCTGCCAAGAAATAATAGTTTCACCTTGCTGGATATGATGAATACATGCATCAATGTGTTTCTCTAATTGAAAAGCTAATATATATAAACTTGCTGCAACGTACATATATTAAAAGTGGAAGAGAATTAGATATCAAGGTGTGACTATACCTTTTTCTCCTTAATTATAACGTGGGGTTCACTGTATATATCTCTATTTGATATGATTCCACATCCTCATCTACATTGAATAGTCACTAGCTGCCTCTCTTATTAAAAGACACGTGGATGATTGCACATGGAATATATTCCAAATATTTCTCCATTAATCATCTTGTTCCCTACTAGCCAAAATTTAACCTTACACACACAATTAATTTCTTGACCTCAATTCACTTAACTATTACTTATATACTCATTATTATACTCATGTGGTATAGCACTAGCCTCATTTGCTACACGTAAAATATTATTTTCAATCATCGCCGTCACACTTTTTCATCTTAAATAATTTTGGGACTTCATTCCTTGTATACACCGAGCTCTTGATTTTTATCCTTGGATATGATCAAATTCTCCGGGCTCGGGTAAATTTTCTCATGTTGGATGATTAAATTTTCTAGTCCAAAAATACGGGATATTATAGCTTGGACCGTATTCCATTCAAATAAATTTCGAACCTCGACGAAACTTATTTTCTTCGATTAGTTTAACTTCAAATCCTTACGATACATGTGTACCATCACTTTAACCACCTATAAGCTTGGGGGATAACCTCGTGTCCGTTACTAATATCATTTACTCGCACACTATCCGACGCACGAAAACACGGGATGTAACATCCTTTCCCCCTTTAGAACATTCGTCCTCGAATGTTAAACTAGTCCCATAAGGTCTTATAAAAATTTCAGGGCAGTCTCCTTTATTGCTATAACATGCAGTCTCATCTACCAATCAATATAGTCAGTGAGGAATTTAAATTACCTGCAGGCATAGGGAACAAGTAAGGGTACTTATTCTTCATCTCGTCTTCGGCTTGCCCGATCATCTCTTCCCTGATATTATTTCGCCACAATATCTTGGCGGACGCCACCTCCTTAGTACGCAACTTTCTCACTTGACGATTCAGTATAGTTACAGGGTTCTCTTCGTAAGACAGCTCCTCCATTATCTGGACATCATCCACGGGGAATACTCTAGAAGAGTCACCAATACATTTGCGAAGCATCGACACGTGAAAGACTGGACGCACTGCTTCCAAATCAGATGGTAGGTCCAACTCATAGGCAACCTTGCCTACCCTACGAATAATATGATAAGGCCCAATATACCTCGGGCTAAGCTTCCCTCTCTTTCTGAATCTCATTACACCCTTCATGGGTGACACCTTCAACAATACCCAATCACCAATCCGGAACTATAAGTGTCGACGTCGATTATCTGCATATGACTTCTGTCGACTCTGGACTGCTAATAACCTCTCCTGAATGAGCTTCACCTTATCAACAGCTTGCTAAATCATATCTGGGCCGATTAACTTAGTTTCACCAACATCGAACCAAACAATAGGTGACCTGCACTTCCTGCCATACAAGGCCTCATACGGTGCCATCTGGATACTAGAATGGTAGCTATTGTTATAAGCAAACTCAATAAGTGGCAAATGATCGTCCCAGCTACCTCTGAAGTCAATAATACAGGCTTGCAACATATCTCCTAACGTCTAAATAGTACGCTCGGCCTGTCCGTCAGTCTGAGGGTGAAATGTTGTGCTAAGACTCACCTGTGCCCCCAATCCCTTCTGGGACGATCTCCAGAAGTTAGCTATAAACTGAGCTCCTCTGTCTGAGATAATAGAGGTGGGAACCTCATGAAGTCTCACTATCTCCTTGATATATAACGTCGCATAGTTCTCAGCTGAATAGGTAGTCTTGATTGGAAGAAAATGGGCTGATTTTGTCAGCCTATCCACAATAATCCATATAGAGTCATACTTCTATGGAGTGCGAGGTAAACCTGTAATGAAGTCCATATCCTGGAATCTTCAGCCTTATGTATTACTTCTCGACTTCTTTAAAAGGCTTTAACTGTCACTCTACTTTTTAGCTCTTAATCTCAATCCTTAGAGTTAGCTATCAAGTAGCGATGAAGTTCCCTCATATAATAACTTTACATAGCTGCTCCGTGCTTTAACTATCTTCAACTGGTATCATTCTGAAAGAATTTTTTATTTGACATATAAATTCACTGTCATCTAGTAACCAGCTTGTTCTGATCGTCTCGCTTAAACCTTTTTATAATTCCCTTAATCCAATTTGTAACACTCTAGGCACATTATCTCGTGTCACTTCTTTATCTTTAACTCAAACTTCTTCTCTTGCCTCTTTACTCAGATTTTGCTCCTAGTTTTCCTACCACACGTCCTATTGCAATCTTTACATGAATATACGTAGGTGGTCAAATTAGTCCAGGAAATACTTTAGTGTCGTTTCGCTAGTCTTTATGCTTTACCTTGCATCCTCCTCTCGTATCTTTCGATCGGCATCGGGGCTCAACTATGGCCATGTCCTATTTGCCCTCAGCACTAATTCTATCTCGGTAATTTAGCTTAAACCATCTTTACATCTTTCCTTAATGTACCTAAGTATCAAAACTGCATTGTTATTACTAAATCCTTACTCTTCCTATCAAGTACTCACTTGGTCTCATTCTTAACATACAAATATTCGTAGGTTGTATAACCATTCTTGTACAACTTGTATAAAGTATATTCAATCTTAGACATAGTCTTTCCGTCTCCTGGTTTATTCTATTTTACATATCTCCTCCATTCTGAAATTCGCTCGTAACTTATCTTGTCATACTCCTTTCCCTTCCTTTATTCACCTTTTGATTTTCTCACTTCCTACTATAGGAGATTTTCTATTCCTTCTCCTTTGCTACTTATAGGTCGCGATATCATTAGCGAACAACTCTATTGCCAACCTCTTAGCCTCTAATCCAGCATAGCATTGTTATTCTTTACAATATCTCTTAAGTTACTGGGTACCATCCTCTTGTCGTACTCTTTCTTTTTACACGCACCCACTTTTTAATGTGATATCATTCAAGATCTCTACAAATAATTCTCAAAACTGTCTCAAATACTGTTATATCCCGTATTTTGTACGTTGGAATATTTTAAGTTGGTTGCGACAAGTTATGGATAAGACTTTTAATTTTCGGTTTTGTTGATTTTGTTTTAATGTACAAGTTGCATATTCATCTTTTCATTGGTATGGAGTGTTAAGGGTAAATTTGGAATAAGGAAAATTTGGGGTTAAAAGTGAATTATGAAAAGTTAAGCATTTCATGAAAATTAAGGGCTAGAAGTGAAATAAATATTTCATGAAAATGGCCATATGTGGCCATGTGTGTGTGTGGGCCATGGTACACTTGTGGGATTTATATAAGTATAGGAAGATGACTAATTCATTATTATTCATCATCTCCACCCCTTAGAATTTTGTAGAACCTTGGAGAAACAAATAAGGGACCATTCGGCCAAGGCAAAAAAAATGGAAGATCATGAATAGTGATCAAAAAAATATTTTCTTCTAGTTTCCTACTAATTGGAAGGTCCTCTATAACATGGAGTTGTTGTTGAAGCAAGCAAAGTGTTTGTTCTTGAAGTTCTCAATCCTAGCTGAGTAGTGAAGACAAATGGAGAAGGTGAGGTTTAATCTTGTTTACATGTTTTCATAGATGTTTGTACATGTTGTGGTATGTGGAAATGGATGAAAATCATGAAATTTATGCATGTTGATGTTGGCCGTATAGGGGTTGTTTTTGGTAGGTTATCGCGAATTGATTTTACTTAGTATTTTGGTTGTTGTTGTCATGGATTATGTGATGAGAATGAAGGTATTGAATGATTCAAGTTGAAGTTGTAATTGTTGTGTTGTGGCCGTGTATAGGTAGTGTGGTGTAGGAGTGAAGAACTAATTTTATTTAGTATGTTTGGGATGTTGTGTTGTGGATTCTATGATGCAAATGAAAGTTTAATGGTCCAAATTGAAGTGTGGTTGTTGTTGGGCTTTTAGAACTAATGTGATTCTAGTATGGTTTCTTGTATTTAGAATAATAATGTTGTTAAAGTATGGCTCGTTGGCGTAGTTTGTGAATTTTGAAGAAAGAAATGTGTTGTCGTGGTTCCTATGGAAGTGGAAGGTTTCGAGTTCCATGGTATAATGGTTGGGTTGTTTCGATCATTGTGCGGATTGTTGGAAATATTCTTGAATCTTGTTTGAATGATCTCGGATTAATATTTGAATATGTGAGCGTCGATGTTGACTTGAATGTATGTAGTTGAATGGAATGTTGGTGAATTGTGTAGAAAAGAGTTACTAATGTTAGAATGAGTTTTGAATTCATTATTGATGTTGTTTATATGGTTGTTGGTATTGTTGTTGAAAAATTTAGCCGAGTTGAATTCTCGGGGATGCTGAGTTTATAGGGGAAATGCTGCCCAAATTTCTGAAAATGAAGTGCGAGCTTGGAATTGGATTCCGAGGGTGCCTATGGCTAATGTTTGGTGTCTAATGACGTTGTTGTAGATTTTGAGAAGCCGAGACTTGAGTTTGGATTAGCTTAGGAAGCAAACGAGGTATGTAAAACTTACTCTTTCTTTCTTTTGGCATGTCTTAGACGGAAGTAAGATATGACACGATTTGTGCCTTGGGGTAACTCCATTCTTAAGTGCCGAGCATGTTTATGATTCATATGTGCTTCTTGATTTTGGCATCCTTAATATGGTCAAGCTATGGTCTTTATGTCTTTGATATGATTGGATTTAAAATGTGATATAAACGGTTTTGTTCCCAAAGGATCCTATGTCTAAAAATGTCCGCAACTTTCATAGACAGAACCGGATTGCTTTGATATGTTCGCAAATGATCCTATAACGTATAATGACTTTGCTTTTCATGGGTGGGCTCGGATTGGGTTGATGCCTGTCCGTGGGCCCCGAGACTTTTCTATGTTTGGTTCCAACGACCTATTTTTGAAAGAACTTAATGTAGCTACCATTCTGACCCCCGAGTATGGTTACTTACTTATCTGTTAAGTCTGAAATGAGGATTTTATGCATACGATTTTGATACGTATCTATGGTTCCTAAAGTTCTATTTGATCTGTTCCCGAGTGACGTTCGGAGGAAACTTGATTTGACTATGGTTTTGGCTTTTAAATGATGGTTCGTTTTTATTTTTTTATTGAGTCTTTGTAAATGTTTTAAATTGCATATAGTTTCCCACGACTCTGCTCGTGCATTTTGTTGTTATATCTTTCGCGAGTCCGGGCCGGTTATGTTATCGTGCGCACTATCTTTTATCTTTGAAGTATGATGTGTATTACATAATGATGTGTATTCCGAAGTATGATGTGACACGAAGTACGATGTGATACGAGGTCTGATATGATATATGATAACAGGATGATATGATGATCTTATTTACCGAGTCCCTCACTGGAGGGCCGGGACACGTTATATGTTATATATATGTATTACGGGTATGATCGGTTGGTATCGGGCTTGGTGGGAAACCCCAATGGTGGGGCAAACCCAATTGTGGGGCAAACCCGTGGTGGGGCAAACCTCGGCGAGCACGGCGGAGTCCCCGAAATGTGGGGGGTGAGTGTAAAGGCTGCCTTAGGCGAATCCCACAGTGGTTTAGGCGAATCCCACATTGGTTTAGGTGAATCCCACATCGGTAAATGTCATCTCATATGATAGGTTATGATGTTATGATGTGTTACGGTTTGTATATGATGATCATTTACTTATGTCGCCCAGTCCCATTATGGGCCGAACATGAATCATGACATTGATATCCATGAATTGTATTTTAGGAGTAAACATTTTGGCATTCGGATTATCATATTTGTCTTCTGTACCGCTTATGTATGATTTGTACTTCAGATGCAAGCACTTTGGTTTTCTGGTTGTTATGCTCACTTTCTGTACCCCCTACTTCGATTACGACCTCATTTTCTGTATTTCATGCTTTGCATACTCAGTACATATTCCGTACTTGTCACACCCCGATCTCACTAGGGTGTGATGGGCACCCGACCCCATATTCGGAGCCGAGCGAACCCGCTGACTCTTATTGCGCATATGAACTACACCGTTTTTTTTTTTTGACTAGCATTAACATACATAGCACAATTATGAACATAGGCTAATAAGCTTCGTGAACATACTATACAGCGACGGGGACAATCGGAAGTACAAGATAGCTCTTTGTACATATGTCTCACGAGCCTCTAAACATAGTACACAATATACATAGGAAGAAGCGAGGCATCGCCGTGCCCGAATATATACACAAAGGTAGTACCAAGGAACTGGGCTCCGAAACAACCGGAGCGCCGCAAGGATGCTTTGCCGAGGAACTCTAGGAATCGAATCCGGTCTGTGTCTGCCGACCCTTGCGGCATGAAACGCAGCGCCCACATGAAGGGGCGTCAGTACGAATAGTGTACCGAGTATGTAAGACATGGAAAATAACATAAACAAGAGCATAAATTATAAATAGCAACATCATGGGGTCATGGATATATGCTGAGATAAGAAAGTAACCTGTGCATAGGAACACCCCTTTCAGGCCGGATACCATGCATGCTTGTTGTCTTTTTTTGAAAAACATTTCTTTTCATAGACATAGAAAATAGAGTTTATATCATGTCGTAGTGGATCATAGTATCATAGCATAGCATAGTGTGACATGGTGTCATAGCATAGCATAGTATATCATAGTATCATAGCATAGCATAGTATATCATGGTATCATAGCATAGCATAGTATATCATGGTATCATAGCACCGAACAGTGTCGGCTCGCCCACATAGTACCGAATACATCGGCTCGCCCATGAATCCCGCGTCCGGGCATCCCGCGTCCGGGATGATAAGCACCGTCGGTGACCGGTGGCGGTGAAACATAGTTTCCTTCCCAATTCCCAAGTATCCCTACCCCCCAGCCCATGTACAAATACATTTTTCATATTCATAGATTATATAAGCATGCTGGAGAGCCCAAGAAAAATCATGTCTCTATCGGAGTGACGTAAGGTCGGGAACCTCCGATTATATTATAGAATAATTAAGGGCGCTTACCTCACCTTGAAGGGATGATTAATATAAGGCGAGACTATTGGTGAAGAGCAATATCATGAGAAAGTATAGAACATAGGATCATAGAGCATCGTTTTGTGTACTTGGAATCTTTAAAGGAAAACATTATCCATGAGTAGGGTCGAGGATTCAAGAACTAGTTTAACGTTCTCGTCTCGGCACTGGAATCATAGACTTGGAGCCTTTAATCATAGAATCATCATTCTTCATCATAGAGCCATAGTCGTCGTCTTAGTCATTAAGACTTGCAACATTGTAAAACTTAGTTTTTGGAGAAAAATGAATATTTTAGAAAACATTTGTAAACTTTTAGGAAGGAAAATCATGTTTTGGAATCGAGGGATTAGTTAAAGCAACTATGATTTAGTAGTTAAAATAATAACCAAAAACTTTCCTTAACTATAGAATGAAAATAAGTCAAAGGGACCATAGGAAAGAATTCGGGAATAGTGGGCCCACCTCGAGTCGGTGAGGTGGCATATCAAATTTACGTATATTACAATTCATGGCGTCACTTGGAAGGGTCTTAGGGTAATCGAGTCCTATTTGTGTAAGTTCTGGATGTCTAAGAAGTTTTTCCAACATTTGTGCAAGTTCTAATTCAATTCTACTGAAGGAATAGTAGTTAATTTCAATCTCGGATTTCTAGAGTTAGGAAAGTCCCCGAGGCGCGAAATCAAGCCTACACGTCTAGGACATGCCAAAGAAAGGAAATAAAGTCTTACATACCTCTTCTCGCTCCTTATGCTACTCCAAATTCAGGCTCCAACTTCGCCAGAATCTACAAATTGGTCATGTTTACCAAACATGATTAGTGCCTTTAAAATTGGATTCTTAAAACAACGCTTGGCTACCGAAATTTCGGCAGCACTTCCTCTGTAAATACATCATTCCCCAAGAATCATCTTAGCCAATTCTCATCAACAACAATCCGGGAATTCAACCCGGCCAAACTAGCAATCATAATATCACAACCATCTTAACAATTTCCAATTTCAATCAAAGATACATTCTAATAACTTAATCAATATACTACTTCCATCAAGACCTTCCAACGCCAATGAAAACAATAACAAGCTAATAATTCATTTACCAACGATATCATACAAGTCTCATTATCTTACATGCATGCAAGAACATTATATTCAATTTCAAGTACTTCAATCACAAGTCTCCAACTTCTACAACTTTACAAGATTGTTATGCATTCGTTAGCACCATAGCATCCACAACACAAACAACAACCAAAATATTAAGTAAAATTGACTCATTTTCTTCCATACCACACCACAACCACACGGCCAACATCAAACATACACAACTACATCCTCTCCAAAATCATTCAATTTCCTTTATCCACTTAGCATCTACAACAATAACAATCAAACACTAAGTAAAATGATTAGCACATGATTCCTACACCTACATGCTCATGCACGGCCACACCCCTATTTTCATACTCTTCATGAATTCCATCCATTTTTGTACACTACAACATGCACCAATACACAATATGGAATTAACTCAATCTTCCATGCAACACAACATACAACACACACACACACACACACTCACGGCTTGGCCATACAAGTCACGGCCACACACTCACACCTCCATAGCACATGAATTTCATCCATCTTCATACTCCACAACACACTTAAGCATTCATAATATACAAGAAAAGGTGCAAATCTTACCTTTTTACCTTGAATCTTCACTTAGCTACAATTGCAACCTTATCAAGATTTGTGCTTCTCTTGCTCCAAAGAACTCTTTACTATGTTAAGGACCCTCCAAGGAATTGTTTGGCTAGGAGAAACAAGTTGAAACTCTTCTCTTCTCTTTTCCTTCTTTTTTTTCTCTCTCTCGGTTTCTTTCTCTTTCAAAGGGCCGAATGGCCTCTCAACTTTGCTCTCTCTCTCTTCTTCTTGCTTGCTCTTGAATTCTCTAGAAATTATGAGAAAAGATGACCACTTAGTCATCCTTTAAACTCATGTTTTAATTCTCATATGGGCTTGGCCCATCAAGAAGGTGTTGGACGGCCAACATGGCCCATTCCAACACAAGCCCACTTTTTTTTTCATACAATTCATAAAAGATTATTTTCCAAATTCCAAATTTACCCTTCGTCTTCCTCCGTAATTCCACAAAACGTATTGCGAATTTCCCTTTATGCCCTTGACCTTTCTTAACAATTCCGCTTCTAAATGCTTCATAAACCATTCATATGCTTAACAACTTAAAAATAGGGCCTTGCTCGTCGTCCTCCCGCAATTGTCTTGAATTATCCGATTGCACAAAATGCGGGATATAACATCCTCCCCCCCTTTCTTTGGGGGCGCATTTCATGCCACGCAGGTACCCACAGATGAGTAGGTGATGTTAGCAGAAGATGTTCCAGCTGGATTGGCGAGCTCCATTTCCTTTAGAGTGCTGCCGAGTCAAAGTATTTTCATTATGACAGTTTGCCTTATGATAGAGACTTTGCAGATAGAGTCGAATGTATGATATGTCGGTTTTGTAAGCGGCTATGTAAGCCGATGTATTATTATGCATTATGTTACGAACTTCATATGTTTACAGATTTCATACGATGCTAGTTTTATTTGATTTGACAAAGACGAAAGGCATGTTTGTTTTTCAAAAAAATTTCATTATGTACTTATGTCATGTTTTGCGGTCCCAGTATGGTTATGAGTATCACGAGAGTTAGCGGGTTCGCTCGGCCCTAAGTAAGGGTCGGGTGCCCATCATGCCCTATCAGAAACTAGGGTGTGACAAATACCATCCTAACTTCTATCCATTTATTGCTGGCTTTTAGATCTTACTAACTTGTTTCAGCAAGGGGTCTCACTTGAAGCTCAAGCATCCATATCAAATATATTGCAGTGTCGATTGTCTCCATCTTACACTTGCATTTCTCGCACCCGCTTCCCCCTTAAGGGTGTACTTATACCATTATCCGTTTATATTCTGCTCTATGTCCCTATTTCCAATCTCAAATTCACCTGGTCTTTTTTCCAATTCACTTGGTATACTGTACCATATGTCTTTTCCCTTATGATGTATAACTTTGATTATCTACGTACGAAACCTTAACAAAATCACGAAGTGACGAGAACCTTTCTATATATATAGTACAAGATCTCATCTGGTAATCTGTACTCAAGTAATGTGACCAGTGTAGCAACTCATCCAAGGCCACATTCCACTTACTCCAATCAATAATTAACTAGTACTTGTAGTCGTTCCAATCTCAATTAGGTGGCACTTATATTCCAACGATAAGTGTCCAAAGTCCTCTTGTAACCTTATCTTTATCTCAACCTATATCATCTGTTTCCTTTAGTACATTTACAATCCCTCATTTGCTCCTCAAGCCTACCGTCTTTGTCCTTTAAGGATTCCCCTATTTCTGAGGTGAAGTCGTGTACACGCAGTACTCCTTTATACCTTATGCCCTTTTACCCTTGTGGTATGCTCAGTACCGATCTCTAACTTACTCCAATCAGGTCAAGTTCATCTAAATGACAATCTTATTTTATAACCTTGTCGTTGTACTATACCCTTAAGTTCATAACTATATATTCTCCTTTCGTTCCATACTCATGCTCAATTAATTACGTCTATCTTGGGTGCTTCCTTTAGAATTCCCCTTAACATTTCTCCCGTCTATGTCTATCTTTTATTCTGTACACGAGGAATCTTATGCTACCTCTGTACCCTTCGGAACACATTACTTCTGCATAATTTTTTCCTCATTTTCAAAACGTATTCTGTTCATCTATGTTTATTCTTATCATACCAGTCATTTCCTAGCACCCATTCTACCTCGTTGCTCATCTTTCTATAGCCGGGTCTCTCACAGTCCCGTCACTTATAGTACTCGTGTCCTCGGCTACACATGTCATAACCTATTGCTACATTGTTATCTCGTTTTCTTCTTATTTTCTTCTTTCAATTACTCCTTCTTCTCTGGTACTCACTATCATTTCCGTTATCATATAACCTTTATTCAAAACTTTCTCCACAGAACTTGATAAGTCTTTCTTATTCGTTCATAGCTCGCCTTTATACTTTAGTCACATAGATCACGTCATATCTTTTAGTCACTTCCTCACTAGGCTTTACTTATTCTCCTAACAATCCTCATTCTATTCACTTTATACCTTGTTCGTAATCAATCCTATGGTATAACACTCCATAACCTTTTACCCTTCCTGGTCAATCTTATCCTTAATATCTCACAAGCTATCTTATCAATACATTCATGGCCGTCACAATTCTTTTTCCTCTGTACTCTCGTCTCAATCATACTATTACTTCTTTTAACTATAAACTTGTCATAATTTATCCCTGCTTATCAATTCAGTCGGTACCTTAATATAACACTCTATCAAGATTTGCTAGCCTTTTCTAAATCATCTCTTAGTGCCACAAGCCCTTTCCAAATTCTTTTTACCATATCGATATCGACCTCCTAATTACTATTACCATCAATTCAGCTGTTACCTTATTTCTCAAGGTCAGCCGTACTCGCAACTTAGTCAAATCCTATCATTACTATTGGCACGACCTTTCAAGACATATTACAAACCTATATCTCATTCTCTTTTTATTTCTGGAAAGATTTTGGCAGAGTTTCCTCTGTATTTCTCACTATCTCAAAACCTGCACGCAGGATATACCAACAATGCCGCACAGGGCTCCCAATATCAACAACAGTATAAAAATGATGAACTTACCTCGTATGTCCAACTCAACTGCACCTGTTACACTTTCCTGTTTACTTTTCCCTTTCAATCTTCAACTTTACATTTCAATCGTACTTCGAATACTTTGCCGAACATACATCTTTATTACCGTTGCTTACCTGCGTACTCTGTAACTTCCAATATCATCAATCACTTTCTTCTGTCGATACCGTTCTTCTGCTGAAATCAAGGGTCAGTATAAGGAATCTCATTTCCTAGGGTTTGGCTCTATCACACGATCTTAGATATGAAAGAAAGGTAACATCCTAAATGTCCTGTAGCTTCCTGTTTATAGATGTGGTGCACAACACACTGATAAACAAGACTCTACTAGACACGGTCTGTAGACACTCCGAGGATGAATCGCTCTGATACCACTTTTGTCACGACCCAACCCCGTAGGCCGTGACTAGTGCCCGAGCTGGACACTCGTATACACACCTGTTAGCTATAATCAATCCACAACTAAACATAATATGGAATTCATAAACAGAACGTCATCTCGGAATTGTCACATATATATATATATATATATATATATATATATATATATATATCAAAGCAACCTGTCTCCTGAGGAGTCACAACCATCAACGGATAACACAGTACATAAGCCGACAAGGCTGTCATAGCGTATGGGAACGTCCCAAACTATACATACGCAAGCCGACAAAGCTGCCACTACATACAACATCCCAAAACATATATATATATATAGCCGACAAGGCGCCACTACGAATGGGAACGTCCCAAAGCATAAGTCATGCTAACACGAATTGACAAAGATCTATATACAACCCACACATATGTCTACAAACCTCTAAGAGTATCAACGGTGACATATGACGGGACGACAGGCCCCGCCGTACCCCCCGGATAACCATATATATACATCACACGATCCGTACCAAAAGTCTAGGCTCGAACAATGGAGCACTCCAAGACAAATTTGTAGAAGTCCTAAGCTGGAGGATCACCAAAGCGAGTATCCGTACTGCCGGGCATGAAACGCAGCCCCCCGAAGAAAGGGGGGTCAGTACGAGATATGTACTGAGTATATAAAGCATGAAATACAATAGAAAAATCATAACCGAAGTAGAGATTCCAGGAGACAAGTATGATAATCAAGAAATCACTGTACCTGTGCCTTATAAAACAAGTCATGCATATCATTATCATATACCGTACCCGGCCCATTATGGGACTCGATGAATAAAGTCGTGTACACATATACCGTACCCAGCCCATCAGGGGATTCGGTGCCATAATTATATCATTACATCATCATATACCGTACCCGGCCCATCATGGGACTCGGTGAATAATCATATCATCATATCATCATATACCGTACCCGGCCCATCATGGGACTCGATGAATAATATAGTAAAATTGTGCATGATAACATACCCGGCCCGGGACTCGGTGAAAGATGTAACAACAGTATGCACGAGCAGAGTAGTGAGTAACCATATGCATATAAATCATCTTTTGTGACTCAATAGATAAGTAGACTAATCAACGCTCGAGTATCAGGATGACAGTCATAATCAGTACTCTTTGAATATCATTATGAACTATATCAAATAAAGCCTCAGGGATCATAGACATGTATCGAATTAATACGAAACAGCTTATGAAAGTTATGGTCATTAGTTATTATGGAGTCTTTCAAGGATAGGAACTTTTATGCATCATTTACTATCCAATCATATAAAAGACTCGAGGGCAGTAGCTCGACTATTCTAAAAGTTCTAACATCAAGAAGTGAATAAGAATCATAAATCATGCTCGGAACTAGTGAATAGAATTACCCCAAAGCTCATGTCGTACATTACTTACGTCTAGGACATGCCAAAAGAAAGAAAGAATGGCTTTACATACCTTACGTCGTTCAAGAACTCAGTCCAACCACGAACATCCACAATTAATGTGTCAAACCTATAATCGTAAAAATATGCACATAACTTAAGAAGGCTTTCGTACATCGCAAATATCAATTGATTCCTTAATTCTAAAAATGTAACGGGCAGCATCTCCCCTGTATCATTAGCATTTCCCAACTCCGTATCTAACTACAACAGCCCAACAACAAATAAATCTCAACACAACATGCATATCCATAGCAATCACAATACTTTATAACGAGCGACAAGCTCGAATTAGAATCCGTATTTTCCATAGCACCTTTTCGTATGTTTCCTTCTTACCTTAAAAATATTCTCAATATGATAAGAGCATCATTTACTACAAATCTCAGCTTTATATCATATAATTACAACAAGAAAAACAGCCCCAACTCCAACTTTATCACATGACAATTCTATTCGCAAGTACGTGTTTAATTCATCTAGCAACGTAGACACGACTTGGGTAAATAAAATACATCTAGGAGAGAAGATTTCTTACCTTATATGCCAAGAACTACTCTTCTTCCATCTTACTTTACTTCCAAGAACGCCCGGATTAAACAACGTGACAAACACAAAACAACTAAATTGAAGCGGAGATCAAAACCCGCTATGTTGTTCTTGAGAATAACTACACGTTGCTGTTTTGTTTGGAAATTAATCTCGCTGCCAAGAAATAATAGTTTCACCTTGCTGGATATGATGAATACATGCATCAATGTGTTTCTCTAATTGAAAAGCTAATATATATAAACTTGCTGCAACGTACATATATTAAAAGTGGAAGAGAATTAGATATTAAGGTGTGACTATTCCTTTTTCTCCTTAATTATAACGTGGGGTTCACTGTATATATCTCTATTTGATATGATTCTACATCCTCATCTACATTGAATAGTAACTAGCTGCCTCTCTTATTAAAAGACACGTGGATGATTGCACATGGAATATATTCCAAATATTTCTCCATTAATCATCTTGCTCCCTACTAGCCAAAATTTAACCTTACACACACAATTAATTTCTTGACCTCAATTCACTTAACTAGTACTTATATACTCATTATTATACTCATGTGGTATAGCACTAGCCTCATTTGCTACACGTAAAATATTATTTTCAATCATCGCCGTCACACTTTTTCATCTTAAATAATTTTGGGAATTCATTCCTTGTATACACCGAGCTCTTGATTTTTATCCTTGGATATGATTGAATTCTCCGGGCTCGGGTAAATTTGCTCATGTTGGATGATTAAATTTTCTAGTCCAAAAATACAGGATATTATATCTTGGACCGTATTCCATTCAAATAAATTTCGAACCTCGACGAAACTTATTTTCTTCGATTGGTTTAACTTCAAATCCTTACGATACATGTGTACCATCACTTTAACCACCTATAAGCTTGGGGGATAACCTCGTGTCCGTTACTAATATCATTTACTCGCACACTATCCGACGCCCGAAAACACGGGATGTAACAGACACCGAGTCCCATGATGGGCCGGGTACGGTATACGTGTACACGACTTTATTCACCGAGTCCCATAATGGGCCGGGTACAGTATATGACAATGATATGCATGATTTCGTTCGTAAGATACAGGTAGAATGACTTCTTGACTATTATACTTGTCTCCTGGAATCCCTATTTCAGTTATGATCCTTCTTATTATATTTCATGCTTTATATACTCAGTACATATCTCGTACTGACCTCCTTTCTTCAGGGGTCTGCGTTTCATGCCCGCAGGTGCAGACGCTCGCTTTGGTGATCCGCCAGCTTAGGATATCTATTCTGCTATCTTGGAGTGCTCCTTATCCCGAGCCTATATTTTTGGTACAGATCCTCTTGTTGTATATGTGTGTTTATCCGTGGGTACGATGGGCCCCGTCCCATCATATGATATGTTGTTACTCTTAGAGGTCTGTAGACATATGTGTGGGTTGTATATAGTTACTGTTCAGTTGTGTCTGTATGACTTATGTTTTGGGGTGTTCCCATTCGTAGTGGCAGCCTTGTCGGCTTGCGTATATATATATATACATGTTTTGGAAGTTGTGTGTTATGGTAGCCTTGTCGGCTCGTGTATGGCTGGGACGTTTCCCCTATATTATGATAGCCTTGCCGGCTTATGTGCGATGTTATTTGTTGAAAGTTGTAACTCCTCAAGAGACAGGTTGCTATGAGATGTCTATATATGCGACAGTTTTGAGACGGCGTCTTGCCTTGTTGTATATAAGTTCTAATCATGCTAGTTGTGACGGATTATAGTTAACAGGTGTATACGAGTGTCCAGCTCGGGCACTAGTCACGACCTACGGGGTTGGGTTGTGACATGACGGGTTAAGGGAAAACGAAGTGTGGGGGGTGGAAGTTTATTTTAATAAACTTCCATCCCCTTTTTTTTTATAAAAACACCCCCCCCCCTTTAAGGTTTTAAGATATTTAAGTTAACCCCCCCCCCCCCTCTCCCAACTTAAATCAATTAAAGACTATATATTATAAATACTCATATCACTAAATAAAATAATTATTTAGGCTAATTAAAATTTAAAACTCGTAGATTCAAAATATTAGCTTTAAAACGAGCCTTTTGAAACTGCCTTTTGAAATATTTCTTAGAATTGTCAATCTTTATGAAATAATAATAAAAATGCCAATTTTTCAATTTTCTCGAGATTTTTGAAATTTCAAAATTGAAAGGAAGTATCCTTACTCCGTTTTTGACTAGGAAAATTCAAAACTTAAAATACGCAGCTTATGAGGTGAAAATGAGGTGTCAACAGACATATTCGGCCAAAAGGGTCATGACGAAAATGAAGGGGCATGTCCGACCATGAGGGTCACAGTCCACGCAACAGACGAAAGAAAGATTATCTAGCCAAAAGGGCCATATCTGTCACTCCATCACATTTTTACTTTCTTGTTTCCGAGAGGGCCATTGCACGTTTACTTTCCTGCTACCGAGAGGGCCATTCATACAAACAGCCTAGAGGGCCATTTATACAAACTGGAAAGAGGGCCATTGATACAAACTGCCAAGAGGGAAATTCATACAAACTACCAAGACGGCCATTCATACAAACTGCCAAGAGGGTCATTCATACAAATTGCCAAGAGGGCCATTGTATGTTTATTTTTCCTGCTACCGAGAGGGCCATTCATACATACTGCCAAGAGGGTCATTTATACAAACTTCCAAGAGGGCCATTGTATGTTTATTTTTCCTACTACCAAGAGGGCCATTCATACATACTACCGAGAGGGCCATTCATTCATATAAACCGCCGAGAGGGCCATTCATACAAACCGCCGAGAAGGCCATTGCATGTTTACTTTCCTGCTGCCGAGAGGGCCATTCATACAAATATCATGAAAATATCTGCAATATTGTCAAATTTCCGTAGCAGGTGCACAGCCTCCAAAAAACGGAGCCAGCTTGCTGAACCAGATCCAGACGAATTGCAGAGCAAACGTGGAACCTTTTCTTATGCAGCTAGTCAAGATAGGGTGCCCATGAGAGTCAATCTCTCTGGACAGGACTTGAAATCCATCCAATCTCATACTTAGCCACAATATGTATATTTTTACTAAAAAACCGCGACCAGCCGGATACACACCGGGAAATCTGACGGTATTCCCGCAAAAGGGACATGCTCTTCTCCAGCAAGTTGAACTACATGTGGACTGATTCCCAGAGACCAGGGATATATAGGCGAGCTCAAAACTAGAGAGTCGGCAACACTCTAACCACCGTCCATGGAAAACCCTGGTCACAACACCGGGAATCTCAGGACTTTCCTGCTAAATCACTTAAAAGTCTTTGATCGAGTCGAAACTACAGGTGGCCTAAATTGTCGTATAGCCGAGATATGTAGGAAACCTAGAAGCCAGGGTCCGGCCGCATAGGTGAATTGCATAAAATTAAGGGTAAGATGAGTCGGGTCCGTAAAAACTTAAGATTAGTCAAGTTTCGCTGCTCAGGGATGGTCCTGCCATCCCCGAACACCGAAGGGGTAGTTGTTGACACCTAATTTCTTACCTACCGTAATTTAATTTAAGTACTCAGAGTCCTTGGACAATAAATAAAATCAGCTACGCACCCTAAAGGGTATAAATAGTTTTTATGAAAATTATTTGGGATAATATTTCACCCCTTTTAATTGATGAAGAGATTTTCAGGACATTATGAATTGTGTGAAAATTAATTGATGTTTTATGACATTTATCGAATATTTTATTGGAGTTAATAAAAAGCAAAAAAAATTTGAATAATTATTTACTTAATTGACTAAATCAAGAAAAATCGGATTAATGATTAATGTATTCTATTTATTGTCCAAGGTAATTTGAGTAATTAAAAATAATTGACCATTTTACCCCTCAAACTCTGATATGTGTTTTTGCATAGTTGCCTTGTAATTGATTTGATTAATTTTTGGGGCCATGTCTGCAAAATGGTTTTAACAAGTCATGTTTTAAATTAATTGATTCCTAATTGATCATGCTTAAAATAATTTGTTAATAATTGATATTTTTCAGTCTGGGCCATTTATTGGACTGCATCTTTGACCCTCCATACATATATATACACTACGTATGTGCAAATATACATTATGAGTGTGTATATATATATATATATATATATGGAAAAGAGGCCCACTAATTTTTTTTTAAAAGGAACCGAGCCCAGGCCCAACCGCCCAGACCCGGCCCAAGGTGGCATATAATACTCCCCGCCTCATATCAAACGACCCCTAAGGGGGTTATTCCTCTTTCTCAAGGCTAGGGTTCAAAACCCTAGTCGTCACCCTACCCCTTCCCCTACTCGATTATCCCATCGCCACCTGAGCGTGAACAGGGCTCGACATAGAGGAAAGGACGGAGCATTTATTGCTCCCATCCTTCTTCACGCCTCCTCATCCACCAAATCTAGCCAAACAGCCCCTAAAAGTACCATTCACTCTTTTCTTAATTTTCATCAATTCCAGTGGTTTGGAACTGATTTGAGCCGTTGATTTTGTTTTTGCTTTAAATATGGGCCGTGTATTGAGGTTTTTGAGTAAGGACTAGTGGAAATCCACAAGTTCCACATCGGGGCTTTAAGTCATTGAGACAGGAAAGAGGAGGGTGGAAAGCTTGGAAAAGGCTTGAAATTACGAGTTTTGTTCAAAAATCTAAGTTCCATCAGTCATTTTTTTTAAGTTTGACTGCAAGGTTTAAGTTTCCTTTGTTCTAAAATTTTTGTATTTTATTTGGTTTTGGTTTTGGTGGCTGAGTCTGGTATTGGAAGCAAGAAAGCATCCAAGTCCATTGCTTGCCCCAGTTACGCTTGCAAAAGGTAGATACTAATTAATTTATTGTTTTCCATTTAAATTTCTATCTATATTAGTGTATTTTTGATGTGATTAAGTGTCTTATGTGCGGTTTCCAATGTAGTTCAAACTAATATGCTTGTTAGGTGTGTGCATAATAAGTCTTGTGTTTTGAATTATGATTAAGGGGTCTATTATGTATCATGCTTGGCTTAATCCTGTATGTTCCATGTGATAACACCTGGTTTAGAAGTTAGCTTAAGGTTACAGGGCCATTAAGTGATTTATTTGGCTTAAATTCTTGGTTGTTCCATTTAGAAGTGTGTGTGGCTTAAAGGTTAATTCAAAAGGGGTCAAAGGTCTGTTAAGTGAGGTGTTTGATTCGGTTCTGAGTAATCTATTTGATAATGTGTCTGATTTAGAGATTGTTTGAAGGTTGAAGGTTTGTTACGTATTTTACTTAGTCTGATTCTGCTTGTCCTACTTAATAGTAGGTTTGGTTTGAAGGTTAAGGGTTTGTTGTGTGCTCTGTCTGATTCTGCTTGTCCTACTTGGTAATGTGTTTGGCTTTAAGGGTGTTTAATGGCTGCAGGTGGGTTAAGTAAGATGTTGGCCTGATTCTTGTTTGTTCCATTCAGTAATATATTTGGTTGAAAGGTTGGTCTGAAGGTTTAAAACTTGGTATTTTACTCCACATTAGTGATATGTTGAGAAAGAGGCTTGAAATAATGGTTCTGGGGAAGAGGTTTGAACTTGATAAAAAATATTCACTTAGCTTGCATTTGTCTGATTGCTTTTTGCTGGTAGCAAGCATTGGAAATTTGTTGAATCAACCTTTGAGTAGAATCTATAAAATATGTATGTGCTTGGGATGATTTTTAAAATGTCTTTTATACTGCTATAATAAACTGAATCCAGGGCAGCCTTGAGGTGGTCATTGTTTGGTCCAAAATGGTCAATCAATTAGTTAAATAGGTTTGTTAATGGGGTAATTGTTATGCTTGTTTTAACCTAGTAATGAGATGCATTTACCTTGAAATGGATTTAAAAAGAAAAAGAGCTTTAAGAACTGGTAGCTTGACAGGAAAATATGTGTGTGTAAGTCTGTTTTTGGTTCATCATGTGTGGAAGTGCCTATGTATGTGCTATATGTAGAAAACTCTTTTCTTTTAGGACTGATCACATAGCCTCTGACAATTACAAATATAGGGGAAAAAGGGGCAATGGGAAACCTTGATACAAGTTAGTCTATTTTGTCTTTGAGAAGTTGTTTTGGATGCTGTTTTCCTTTCTTGGTGTTGTAGATTGAATTCTTTCAAGAAGTAGGTAACTAAGGCTAAGAAAGGATTAAGGGTAATGTCTCAAGATCTGCTGAGGCTATAGTAATTGGGATTTGAGTCTGTTCATGTTTCTTTCTATGTAAATTTGTCCTAATAGAAGAACATGTGTGTTTCTTTTTAAGATGCAGTGTGGTATTAAAATAAAAAACCCTTTCATAGTTATAACCTTGGTTTGAAGTTGCTTATGAACATTAGCCTGATATTATTGTTAAAATGCTTATGGTGGGTCTATCTTAGTGCTCATGTTTGGAACTTGGCAACAAAAGTTTTTAAAAGGCTGGACATAGTTTCATGAGTAAACTGTGGAAGTTGTGATAGAGTTAGGTTATTTTGAACTGGCCTATGGCCCTTAGTGTTGTCACTGGAAAAAATTAGGATGAGGCCATAGGATGGGAGGACAGGAAAAGGAGAGCCTGGGCATGAACTGGAGGTAGTGACCAATGGAGCCTAGGATCCCTTTTTGCTGAAAGGAGACTCGGGGAGGTGATGACCCCACCCTATCCTGTTTCCCTTTCAGGAGCCTAAAACTATTTTCTCATCCTTTTGACCTTCTCCTAATGATCCTGGGACACACAAGGGTCTCAGAGGGATTAGAAGAACTTAATTATATCTAAAAAAAGGGGGGGGGGGATACACCTAGAGTTCAATGAACTACTGTCCACAATTGGAAAGTCTAAGTGTTCTATAATTCTCACCATGTCTCCTAAAAGCTTGTTTTCCTTTTCATTTGGGGAGTTGACCTGTTTTGAGTTTTTATTGTTTGAACTGGTTTTGTGTAAGAAGGTGGGACTGATAAGTGTATTGTATAGGTCTGAGTCCACACTATAAGAAAGTAAGTGTCAACTTTGTTTCTTACCATTTTCTCCTGGTTGTGATCATGTCTCTTTTATCCACCTTTCCTTAGCTTGTTCCTCCATAACTTGTATCTGGGAATCTGGCCCTTTGGTTTGTTGTTGTAGCCTGTTTCCTGTGTGATGATTGAATCCGCTTGCTTACCAAAACCTGATCATGCCATAAACCTATCTATTGCTTTTCCTTTCTTGTTACTTGTGAAAAGATTCTGATTAGACTAAGTATTTGAAAGGTCATTATTAAGGGCCAAAATTGTCTTAAGGCTGTTTTGATTAAGTACCCACATAACCTGCCTGTTGAAATCCCTTTTCTTTAATAAAGGTCTTCAGAGTTCATTCATTTGTTGGCAATAATCCTAATTGGCTAACATGTATGTTGTATGCTTGGGATGATAAAAGAAGGTAAGTTTAAAACCTACCAAGTTTAAATATATGCTCTGAGTCATAGACTCTGCCAAGCTTTCCTTTACCTGGAATAAGTAAATACTGTCTAAAATCTCAATTGCTTTTGGTGGCCTTTTTTCACCTTTTGATCTGGGGTCCTCGTGACTCGTCTTATATGATTGGTGTCATCCTTTGTTTACTAATTTGGTTGTTTGTATCATTATGCTGGGGGTTAGTTTGAATGAGATTTATGTCATGGTTTGAATCTATGGGGAATAGAGACCCACCTGGGATGAGGCTAGGAAGCCAAGGGAACCTGAAGAGTTAATGGTGGTTGGACCTGAACAACTACAACTTGAATTAGTTTAGTTGTCCTTGAGGTTTTTTTTAGAAAGTTGCCCTGGTTTCAGTACCAATGGACAGGTCTGTTTGTTTTGAACATGTGCATCTGGAAGCCTTTAGATTGAATTCTAGGCTAAATAACTTTGAAAGATACAAACCTCCATGAGATCATAGAGAAGGCTGGAAATGAACCAAAGCCACATGACCTAAGAAAGGCCTTTTAAAGGGGCCTTGGGGAAAGGAGAAGTGGAAAGCCTGGCCCATCCAGGTTAATAGCTTTCTCCTTCAGATAAGAGGTCCCATGGCACTTCTGTGGTTTGTGGGGGTTGGTGTTCATTGCTAAGAATTCTGGAGCCACCTAGATTCTACCCCTTAGGCTTAGTGTGACCCCCCTCCCAGCTTAGAGTTAGCTTGTCCTAGTAAGATTGATTTTAGCTTTGACCAAATGAAGAATGATTGTCCATATGAGTTCAAGTTACAAACAAAAATGGAAGGGTAGGCAGAAGTGTAGAACTGGTTTGCTCATTTTCTTTGACCTGGTCTTGTTTACTTGTCCCTAAGAGTACATTAGTTGGCTCCAGTTGACTTCAAGCTTGGTACAAAAAGCTAAGACATGGGAGGACCCCAGTCCTGCTCCCCTTTCCTGCCATGGCAACATCCTTTGTTTGGTTCTGCATGCTTTTCTCACTGGCAAGATGCAAAGATGTTCTAATTCATTTCATTGTGGCATGTTTTAGTATTAATTTTCCTTCTTTGTGTGTCACAGCTAGTGTGCCTTTTCATGATTATGTGTCTTTGATTTATCATCCCTGTTCATTCCATGTCCGATACTGTAGCTATGTTATTTTTCTCTCTATGACTATGTTGCTTTGTCCTTGTCCCATTTATAGTTTATAGGCTGCAGTTGTGTCACCCCATGACTGTGGGCCTGGATTTTATTTATTTGATTTATTCAGTCTGTTTTAGGCCTCTCTCATAAGTGTGTGTATGGTCATATATTCCTACTGCCAGTCTGTGAATTTATTTGCTTTGTTTCTTAAATTGCATTGTGTGGTGAATCTGGGCAACTATGTAGTATTTTAGCCTGGGACACCTTATGTTTTTGTGGCTAAATTGGTGTGGGACATGGTAATTTGGGGTGGGGTCTCTTAGCCTTCCCCGGTGACCAGCCATGGCTGGGGTTCATGAAACGCCTTGGAACTTGTGCGGCATCGGGAATATAGGGCAACGACTTACCCTTCCTCCTCATTGCCAAAGACTAGCCAACAGGCCTTGTGGCATTCATACATAAGCCTTAGCACAGCTGACTTACTTCCTTGACCTATAGAATCTGTTTTGATATATATGTATATGTTTGATGTATATGGCCTTTTTCTTAGTATAATCGTGATAGTAGAATCTGTTTTGACGTAGATGTATATGTTTGATGTATATTGCCTTTTTCTTAGTATAATCGTGATAAGTTCAAAAATTATAATCTAACCGGTTTCCCCTTTTCCTTTCTCCCTCTCGACATGACCATTCGAGTCAGGTCAGCCTGCCTATTGGGCCTCAGGCCCAATAAGGAAAATTCTTTCCTCGAAGATATTGAGTCCGCCGAGACGAAGTAAATAGCTTGGTCCGCAGAAGGCCTAACCATGGGTGAAAATGGCTGGCTTGGGGCTTGGTACGCCCCTAGTCTTTACATTATTTGCTTATTGCCTTTCCTCCATTTTTGAGTTTTCATGTATTTGTAAACTTGTAAAAACTCATGTCATAGTGGAATCCTTATTGTGTGAACTAGTAGTCTTAGGACAACGGTACTTATGCCGTTTAGATTGACTCTAAGTCCCCAAAACCGTTTCTTTCAAAAACCTGTATTTAGCGCAACGATTTTTGATAACTTAAAGAGAGGACTAATTAAACTATTTTGACAAGGTTTAAAATTTTAAAACAAGAAACGAAAAGAGTATTTCAAAATCCATGAGTATTGAAATGTGTTAAGAAAAAATGGGTTGATTTCCAAAAGCTACAGCCAAGTTTTGTTTCTAAAACTAGGGGTTAAAATAGATAAGTGTTTTATGACCAATTTGGTATAAATTTGGGCCAAACCCCACTAATTTTGGCAAAAAATGAACAAGGCCAGGATTGACCAAAACAAAAGGATTTTCGAGCAAAAGCCCATTTACGAAAAATAAAAAAGAGATGATATAAACATCCCAAAGCCTTTAAACACAAACTCAATTGGGCCAAAACTAGACAGGCCTCTTCGAAAACATAGTATTGAGCTATGAGGTCCAAACACAAAACCAATTTCATAATTTGTCTTAAACAATCCTTTTTCCTAAAATAAATTCATTCGTATATATGAGTTCCCGGATAAAGTGTTCCAAACGTGTTATACGGATCGAACCAAATAAAGTATGAGTTAAGCATGGGCAAAATTAGACATTTCAAAACATAATAAGTTATATTTTCAAATAACGTGTATAAAGATGACGACTTTATACTCATTTTTTAAACAAAATACATCACCCGTTCATGCAACAGGGGAAATTATTTTACCCGGATGTCGTTAATCCGAGCCTACCTACCTTATATATAAAAGGAACATATTCAAATTCTTTTCAAAATGATATGCAAAATGACCAGATTTTTTTTTTCGAGAATAAACACTAAATAGACAGTTCATGCAAATACTCATACTCTGGAATTCGAAGGTCAACCGTATAGTACAAATCCTTAATACTGGGGTGCCTAACACCTTCCGTAGTGGATCATTAGAACCCTTACCTAGGGCTCTGGATTGCGAAGAATTTTTCACTATATTTGAATAAAACCTTCAC
This sequence comes from Lycium ferocissimum, assembly GCF_029784015.1. Classification (NCBI taxonomy): domain Eukaryota; kingdom Viridiplantae; phylum Streptophyta; class Magnoliopsida; order Solanales; family Solanaceae; genus Lycium; species Lycium ferocissimum. The sequence goes on along the minus strand of NC_081343.1, from coordinate 14,583,454 downwards.
TCTCGGTTTTCCTAATTTCTTAAAATTTTGGTGGTGACTCTTTTCAAAATAAGTCTGAAAGAGCACCAACGAGTTCGTAGTAGATTTTATGTGTTAACCCACGTAATAAGCGAACCGTTACTAATGTCGAATCTGCTGGGGACTTAAAGGTTCTAACCATAAGGATTCAAACATAATATGAGTATATTTGCCTTAACTGTCTGTGTTTACTTTCTCAAAATTATTAACTGTCATTGCATACATATCGTAACTCCGACACTCCTGGCATTTATTTTACACTTTGTTCCAAAGGCGACTTCACAGAGCACTTTGTCGTTCCTTTACTATAAAACCAAAAATTTCTTTTGGAACCGTTATAAGGTGGGGTTGGTGCGCGGTCGTCCAACAACCCTAACGGTTCAGCCCCAATCGTCCGCTCGGGTTCTCGGTCTTTCGTGAAAAACCACTCTAGTAAAAACTAGGATAGAGCTAAGCAAAATCCCTACAGAACTAGAGAATTTATACTTAGACGGGCCTTGGGTATCTCAGACCTTCCTAAGTCTCATTAATAGCGACTCCCCTGTGTTCGGGCATTCTATGACCCGAAGAGCACCGCATCTCATTTATATGCTATGTGGAAACATGTTCGTGCCTATGTGCTGAACCATTGATCCTACAGGGACGGGGGGATCTTAACCATGTTCTGTTTTGTAGATGGAACGAATAATCCGTTTTGACATCGTCATGAGGCTCCTGAGTTACTAAGGGCTTGGTATGAATGGTTGGGTGATACTCACCAAGGCACGATCAATTGCACTTTAGGACACTTGCCCTTAATTATGACAATGAAAGGTTGCCCGGAACTGATAGAGGTATTTGTGAGGTATTGGGATGACAAAGAAATGCTATTACGTTTCGGTAATGTCGAGATGACTCCTACCCTAGAAGAAATCAGGGATACCATACAGCCAATGGAACCTGTCTAAGGAGGCAACACAAGCTGGGTCACAATCAGTTATTTCCCTATAGTCAGCCAAATCATGAGGTTTCTTCGTTTGCCTGAGGAACCCTGGGCGCAAGGGCCCACTGTAGCCTTCAGAGATCTATACCGGAGATTCAGGGATATCATCGGGTACACTCTATATCGAAGGGAATTCAAGAGCTGAGAAGAATGGGAGACCACTAGGCCTTTAGCCTTGTTAGGGACTATAGTGTTTCTATAGGATGGGTCATTGGCCATAGACACCCGGGTGATATACCCAGCCCATGCCCTCTTCCAGGGTATAACCAAAGATTAAGAGACGAGGTATTTTGACCTATCACCCATCCTATTGGCCAACATTTTTGTCACACCCTAACCTGTGATAGGGCGTGATGGGCACCCGACCCTTACTTAGGGCCGAGCGAACCTGCTGACTCTCATTATACTCATAATTATCTTGGGCCCTTAAACCACGATGACAAGAATGCATAACAAAAGCTTTTCAAGAACAACACACTTTTCATCTTTCTCAAAACAAATAAAATATCGTAAACATACAAGATCCGTAACATAATGCATAAGGATACATTCCGCTTACGGAACGAGTCGCTTCAAAAGCCGACATGTTATATACATGACTCCCACTTGCCAAAGTCTCTAACATAAACCAAGATGCCATAACATAAATACTGCGACTCGGAAGCACTCACGTGAGGAAATGGAGCTCGCCAATCCGAAAATTTGGAATATCTTACGCTAACGTCTCTACCTCATCTGCAGGTACTGCGTGGCATGAAACGCGGCCCCACAAAGATTCGGTCGGTACGGAATATGTACTGAGCATGTAAAGCATGAAATACTATAAACAGAATCATACTGACATAAGGAGCATAGAAAATCAGTACAGTAACCAAAAAACTGTAGGGCTTGCCTGTGAAACTTAACTCATGTACATATGCATATATATAAATGTCCCGGCCCTCTAATAGTGGGACTCGGTAAAAATAAAATCATCATATACATGTACATATAGCGTGTCCCGCCCCTCTAGCGAGGGCTCGGTAAGTAAAATCATGTCATCGTGTCATATATATATATATATATACATAGCGTGTCCCGGCCCTACGCGAGAGGAACTAGTGTGGATAGAATCATCATATGCCATCCACATGCCGCCATCATATCAATCACATCATCATATACATATATATAGCGTGTCTAGGCCCTCTGTGAGGGACTCGATGAACAATGCGATGGAATGTGCACGAATGCGTGTCTGGCCGGGACTCGTGGAAGGACATATTGAGGCCGGCACGAGCAAGCGAGTAGTGAGAAACCATATGCGTAAAATCACTTTTAAGACTCAAAAGGTAAGTAGACAAATCAACGCTCGAGTATCAAACGTTGGTCACATCAAATCTGTTCTAAACATCATTAGGGCTGCATTAAAAGAAATTTGAGGGATCGTAGACACTTATCAAGCCAATCTGAGCCCGCCCATGAAAGTTACGGGCATTATACGTTATAGAATCATTTGCGAGCATATCAAAGCAATCCGGTTCCGTCTATGAAAGTTACGGACATTTTTAGACATAGGATCCTTTAGGAATAAAATCGTTTATGCAACATTTGAAATCCAACCATACAAAAGACATGAAGACCATAGCTCAACTATATTAAGGATGCCAATATCAAGAAGAAAATAAGAATCGTAAACATGCTCGGAACTTAAGAATGGAGTTACCCCAAGGCACATATCATGTCATATCTTACTTACGTCTAAGACATGCCAAAAGAAAGAAAGGTTAGCTTTACATACCTCGTCCGCTTCCTAAGCTAAACCAAACCTAAGTCTCGGGCTTCCCAAGATCTACAATAACGTCGTTAGACACCAAACATTAGTCATAAGCACTTAGGAATCCAATTCCAAGCTAGCACTTTATCTACAGAAATTTGGGCAGCATTTCCCCTATAAATTCAACATCCCCGAGAATTCAACTCGGCCAAATCTTCAACAACAATACCAACAACCATATTAACAACATCAATAATCAATTCAAAACGCATTATAACGCTAGCAACTCTTTTCTACATAATCCGACAACATTCCATTTATATTCAATTCAACTACATACATTCAAAACAACATCAACGCTCGCAAGTTCAAGTACTAATCCGAGATCATTCAAACGAGGTTCAAGAACATTTCAAACAATCCGCACAATATTCAAAATAACCCAATCAATATACTACTTCACCCTAAACCCTCCATTTCAGTAGAAACAACAACAACACATTTCTTTCTTCCAAATTCATGAACTACACCAACAATCCGCCTTTGTAACAACATTATCTTCATAAATACAAGAAACTATATTTAATTCAAATTAGCTTCCAAAAACAGCCCACACACGATTTTAACTTTAACTTGAACCATTAAACCTTCATTTTACATTATAGAATTCATAACAACAACAATCAAAACACTAAGTAAATTTAGTTCATTCCTTGTCACAAAAGCGACCCATACTCACTACCAACATCAACATACAAAGTTTCATGAATTTCTCCCTTTCTAAAACTATTCCCTCTTCCTTGTTTAAAAATTTTTATCCCGTACTTTTTACATTGGAAACTTTTAATGGTGGGGCAAGGGAAAAATATTTTCCAAACTTG
>NC_081343.1:14569016-14579717 GCF_029784015.1 Lycium ferocissimum | reverse complement strand
TGTTTACTTTCCCTTTTTTAATCTTGACTTTACATTTAAATCGTACTTCAATACCTTACCCGACATATATATCTTTCATACCTTTGCTTACACCGTGTGCTTCGTAATCTTCCAATATCGCTAGTCACTTTCTCCTCGTGCCATTCTTAAATTTCGAAATCAAGGTCGGGGTAAAGAATCTCATTCCCTATGACTTGGCTCTACGGCACGATCTAAGATGTGAAAGAAGAGTAACCACCCTAGATGCCCATAGCCTCCGTTTATAAATGTGGCACGCTTCACACCATAAAATGCGGAACTCCATCTTGGACACGACTTTGCAGACAACCCCTAGGACGAACTGCTCAGATACCAATTTGTCACACCCTATCACAGGTTAGGGTGTGACAATTTTCCGGGCTCTAGACAAGTGTCGAAATCATTTCCGATACTTCCAGGGATGCAATATGTTGTTGCAATGGTGGATTATCAAACACCTTAACATGGCCAAAGAAGTTCAGGGTTGGAGCCGACATGACCGGATAGATCACATCGTGAATTACTGTCCAACTCTCGGGTTCATGTCCAAAAATACTTGGGTTGATTTTTTCATCGAGTTGACTGAAGATCAGATACATTAGATGTTTCTTGACTTTATATCTGACATTATGGTGGTCTGAGGCAAGAATTGCCCATTTGTGCTGCTAGCTAGGGTTCGAGGGATCCGTCCTTATTATCCATCCCGAGTTTTGAGATAGTTTGGTAGGAGGAAAGTGATACCCCAAGTAGGAAACTCTAAGCAGTTCATCATTGAGCACACCGAGCACAAAATCAAGCACGCTAGGGTGATCCTTAAGGAATGGAATGGCCGTGTAAGTTGAGGCCCGGATGCTCTAGCTCTAGAAAGGCTCAAAACAGGGTGTGACCTGGGGTATCGCGCATGGGTACAGGGACACTTGGCTCTCACACCTACACCAGGGCTCGCACCTCCCTAGGAGGCCCAAGGAGAGGAATGTATGAAAGAATGCTTGGAAAGCCTGAGATGAACATTTGGCCAGGATCTTGGAAGAAACAGACCCGGTGATTGTCAGAATAGAGCTGTATTAGTTACGCCTTCATATCCAGACCACCCTTCGAAGGGTCAAGAAGGCTAGGACGAGCCATGCCTCAACATCAGCCACCAGAGGACTTCCTTGATTACTGCTTTTGTTATTATAAGCCCCATGTCGGCTTTATCATCACTTTTGTAATCCCTTCGGGAAAGATAATTACTATTATTTATTAATCATGATGACATTGTCGGGGCAGTAGTTCACCTTCACAAATGGAACTTACTTGTTTCAAATGACAAAGAGAGCCTTGAATCAAAAGGCCTTAGGGGCGAGAGTAGTATAAATACCTGTAAATTATGTGCTTATTTGCTACGTGCTTCGCATGCTTACCTACTATGTGTATGATCATATGTTAAAGCTTGAGTACGATTAGTCCGATAATCTAAACTATGTACCCAAAAGAAAAACCATGAGGCTTGAAACTTACCCGAATTTATCTCCACTAAAGGTTGACTTACGATGACGAATCAAGGAGAGCAGGAAGCGCAGACTTTAGGGGGATTGGAGATGCTACGAGACAAGGTGCATAGATGAAAAAAACACCTCCGAGAAATAGGAAAGAAAATTGAGGAGGTAGACATATTATTGGGCATGATCAGGAAGCGCAGACTTTAGGGGAGACAGCTGAGATGCTACGAGACAAGGTGTTGCAGATTGAAAAACACCTCCAGGAAATAGGAAAGAAAATTGAGAAGGTAGACATATTATTGGGCATGATCGAGAATCCACCGGAAGGCATACGCCAAGAACAGTATTACGGAAATGTCCCTGAAGAGGTGAGGGAATTGGTGCTAAACTACATACCGCTAGAGAGACGGCCTGTGACACCCAAAGAAGGAACCCCAAGGGGAACCAACGAGGAACGAGGAACGAGGAGCCAGTTTGGATCCATGGGTGTCACATCAGACCCACAAGAAGGAACAAATCCTCATGAAAAGTATCTCGAGCCCATTGAGGAAGAAGAAGAAGAGCCAGAGGAGGAGAAGGAGGAAGAGCCTCGAGACATGGAGGAAACAGAGCTTGTCGACATAGGGGCCGAAGGTGGAGAGAACCCGTTCGAGATATTTCTCAAATTTCAGGGGAATAACACAGACGATGAATCTGGTTATTATGCCCCCACTGAGGAAGGAACGGATTTCTATGCACCTTCGCCCATGCTGATACCTATTGTCTCTACTATGACTTCGGAGAACTTTAAATGGGAAAATCTTCCTACGCCAGCTCCGTGAAGTATAGCATTCAGAGCCCGATCTTCCCCATTCAGAGTAACTCCGTTGCCCATCACTTGCAAAGAAGTATTCAGGAATATGATGGGCGCTAGGATGGATTTCACCACTAGGGCTAGATTACTGATCCCTGACTCGGTATACACTTACAAAAGATGCCCGTTTAACCTCAATCAGGCGGGCCACACCTTGAATGAATGTTTGGCGTTAAAGAGGAGGATTGTTAGTTTAATTGACGACAAGATCATACGGACTTTATAGGGGCCGCATGCCTTGCTGGTCCATGAACCCATCACCCCAAGAGAGGGAGTTACCCCTGAGACCCAAGTTTGGCGGTACAATTTCACAGTTTTCGAGCATGTCTTTTCTCGACTCTGGCTTCGCTGAACAAAATCAGACCCGTGGAACCTATTTACGAGCCCACACCGTTAAGGCCCAACAGAAACAAGTTCTGCCTATACCACACTGGAGCCAGGGGCATGGTATTGAGGGATGCCATGCCTTCAAACTTGAGCTCGAAAATATGATCAAGATTGGACAGCTCTTGCTCCTACTCCCACCGTGGTTCGAAGGGAAAGAAAGATTCGACATGAGAAAGCAAGTTTGTATGGACAATGGCTATGGAAGAGGAGTTGACCGAACCATACTCAGGTTAGAGGCTATTCTTTGATGGGGCAATCACTTACAAAAGGTCAGGCAACGGGGCGATGTTGATATCAGAAATAGGACAATACTACAGAGTACGAATGTTGATGGCCGCAAAGCTCAACTTCAAGTGTGCTAGTAATATTGCAGAGTACGAAGCATGTGTCCTTGGCCTTAGGATGGCGTTGGACATGAACATACCAGAGTTGGTAATCGGGGACTCCGATTTACTCATAAATCAAGTAAAAGGGAGTTCAGCAACCAAAAATGATAAGATACTCTCGTATGTAAATCTAGTGCAAAGACTGTGTGGGAGATCTAGGAATATCAATTTCAGGCATACCCTGAGAGCCCAAAATGAGTTCGCAGACGTGTTAGCTACAATAGCCTCCATGATCCAGCACCCCGAGAGTGCTTACATTGACCCCCTAGAGATCACACTAAGAGAAGAACAAGCTCACTTCGCCCACGTCGAGGCCGAGCCAGATGGCCAACCATGGTACGCCGACATCAAGACATACTTAGAAAAGGGAGAGTACCCCCAAGAGAGTTCAGCAAATTAGAAGAAGTCTATCAGGAGGTTGGCTAGTGGTTTCTTCCTGAACAAAGAAGTATTGTACAAAAGTACACCTGACCTTGGGTTACTCAGGTGCGTGGACGCATAAGAGGCTACAAAATTGCTGAAAGAAGTACTCGCAGGGGCATCTTTGTCCCAGCATGACCAGATTCATTCTCGCAAAGAAAATCCTAAGGACATGATATTCTTTTGGATGACCATGGAGCATGATTCTTGCAAATTCATGTAGAAGTGCCATCAGTGCCAGATACACGGAGATTTGATCATGGTTCCTCCCACCGAGTTACATGCGATGAGCTCGCCATGGCTCTTCGTGGCATAGGGAAGCGACGTCATAAGATTCATCGAGTCGCCAGCCTCCAGTGGACATCGTTTTATCTTAGTTGCCATCAGCTACTTTACTAAATGGGTAGAAGCCACTTCACACAAGTCAGTGACTAAGAAGGTCATAGCTGACTTCGTCAAAAAATAATCGAATATCTTTTGCTTCAGTGTACCGGAGTCCATCATCACGGACAACGATGCGAATTTGAATAGTCATTTGATGAAGGACATCTGCGAACAATTGTAGGTAACCCACAAGAATCTACTGCTTACCGGCCACAGATGAATGGAGCCGTGGAGGTACGCCAATAAAAACATCATGAGAATCCTGAGAAAAATGATTGACAACTACAGGAATTGGCACGAGCAGCTGCCTTATGCCTTGTTAGGCTGCAGGACGACAACCCGAACTTCCATCGGGGCAACTCCGTATCTCCTTGTCTACGGTACAGAAGCGGTCATACCCACAGAAGTGGAAATCCCTTCACTCAGGATACGTAGGCACTTTCGAGCTCGGTCGTCATAAAAGAAAAACCCAAAAGACATTAGGAAAACCTCAGAGACAATAAAGCAGAAGGAATCGACGAGATCAAGCTACGAAGAACGACAGAAGAGACAGCCAGCGGAAACCCTACACTAGGGCAGAATTTTTGCGAGGATCTCAAAAATTCATACCGAAAACAATCAACAAAGAAATAGCAAAACAAAGCCCTACACTGGGGCAGAATTCCCGCATAATGAGAAAAGAAAGGGCCGCTCAAGGCAGATCCAAAAATTGGGGCAGGAGTGTCGAGAAAATCCTAAAAATTCTACCAGTTCGGAAAGTCAGCAATCATACCTCCCGAGAGGGCTGGATGACCTCATTCAACGAAACATATCATGAAAAAGCTTTTCAAAAAATATGTATAAATAAATAAATAAAAACCAACATGCGCTTTACAAATCTACTTTAGATTTTCAAAATGCTTCCATTTAGTATAAGTATGCTCTAAAACCATCTCTCGAAATACCAACCCCAAGAGGGTTCAGAAGAATGTCAAGAGAAGCCGCCGAACGGGAGGAGAACGACACTAATTGGCCTTTTAGGAAACTCACAATTTTTCTGTGGATGCAGGTTTGCAACAGGACAGTAGGTGCGCCACTAACCGGTCTGATCACAACTCAGCCCAGCAAAGAAAGACCAAAAGGGTCATAGCAGAAATGGACAGTAAAGACTCGTCCGACCAAAAGGGTCAACAAAACAAATGAATGGCCAAGAAGTATTCGACCAAAAGGGTTATACAAAGAATGAACTACACAGACCTATCGGACCACAAGGGCGACACAAAGAACGAATGAGCATGAAGACATATTCGGTCAAAAGGGTCATGACGAAAATGAAAGGGCATGTCCGACCATGAGGGTCACAGCCCGCGCTATGGATGAAAGAAAGACTATCCAGCCAAAAGGAACATATCTGTCACTCCATCACATTTTTACTTTCCTGTTGCCGAGACGGCCATTGCACGTTTACTTTCCTGCTATCGAGAGGGCCACTCATACAAACTGCTAAGAGAGCCATTCATACAAGCTGTCAAGAGGGACATTCATAAAAACTGCCAAGAGGGACATTCATACAAACTGCCAAGAGGGTCATTCATACAAACTTCCAAGAGGGCCATTGCACGTTTATTTTTCCTGCTGCCGAGAGGGCCATTCATACATACTGCCAAGAAGGCCACTACCCGTTTATTTTTCCTGTTGCTAAGAGGGCCATTCATACATATTGCGGAGAGGGCCATTCATTCATACAAACTACCGAGAGGGCCATTCATATAAACCGTCGAGAGGGCTATTGCATGTTTACTTTCTTGCTGCCGAGAGGGCCATTCATACAAATATCATGAAAATATCTGCAATATTGTCAAATTTTAGAAGCAAGTGCACGACCTCCAAAAAAGGGAGCCAGCTTGCTGAACCAGATCCAGACAAATTACGGAGCAAATATGGAACTTTTTCTTATGCAGCCGGTCAAGATAGGGTGCCCATGAGAGTCAAGCTCTCGGCCAGGACTTGGATGCTATCCAATCTGAGACTTAGCCACAATCTGTCTATTTTTACTAAAAAATCACGACCGGCCGGATAAACATCGGGATATCTGAATGTATTCCCGAAAAAGGGATATGCTCTTCTCCAGCAAGTCGAACTACATGTGGACTAATTCCCAGAGACTAGGGATATGTAGGCAGGATCAAAAGCAGAGAGTCGGCCACACTCTAACCACCGTCCAAGGAAAACCCATGTCACAACACTGGGAATCTCAGGACTTTCCTGCTAAATCACTTAAAAGTCTTTGATTGAGTCGAAACTACAAGTGGCCTGAATTCTCATATAGCCCGAGATATGTAGGAAACCCAGAAGCCAGGGTCCGGCCGCATATGTGAATTGCATGAAATTAAAGGGTAAGATGAGTCGGGTCCGTAAAAAATTAGGGTTAGTCAAATTTCGTTGCTCGGGGGATGGTCCGCCATCCACGAACACGAAAAGACGATTGTTGACACCTAATATTTGACCTCCCGTAATTTATTTTAAGTACTCAGAGTCCTTGAACAATAAATAAAATCGGTACACGCACCCTAAAGTGTCTAAATAATTTTTATGAAAGTTATTTGGGATAGTATTCACCCGTTTTAATTGACGAAGAGATTTTCAGCACATTATGAGTTGTGTGAAAATTAATTAATATTTTATGATATTTATGGAATATATTATTGGAATTAATCGAAAGCAAAACAATTTAGAATAATTGTTTACTTAACTGATTAAATCAAGAAAAATCAGATTAATGATTAATGTATTCTATTTATTGTCCAAGGTAATTTGAGTAATTAAAAAGTATTGACCATTTTACCCCTCAAACTCTGATTATGTGTGTTTGCATAGCTGCCTTGGTAATTAATTTGATTAATTATTGGGGCCATATCTGCAAAATGGTTTTAACAAGTTCTAATGAACAATATAAGTACCATCGGCATGATACTTCTTTACCGTAGACACATAGAAAACTGGATGAATGCGTACCAAGCCTAGTGGCAAGGCCAACTCATAAGTAACATCACCCACACGATCAAGGATCTCGGATAGCCCCGATATACGCGGACCGACTTACCTCTCTCCCGAATCTCGCAACACCGCTTCATGGGTGAAATTTTTTTTAATAGAACACGATCTGATGGCGAACTCTAAATCTAGGACCTTAGGTCCCATACATCTTGTCGACTACGAGACGCAGCTTGGCACAGATAACCCTCGCACTTCTCAAGAGACTCTCTCAATAGATCCGTACCCCAAGGTCGAACCTCAAATGCATCAAACTAACAAACGGAGATCTACATCTCCTACCATACATAACCTCAAAATGTGTCATGCTGAACTCGAGTGGTAACTGTTGTTATACGCAAACTCTGCCAACGGTAAGTACTGATCCCAGTGACCACTAAAATCTATAACCAAGCCCTCAACATATCCTCGAGCACCTGAATGGTCCGCTTGGATTGGCTATCGGTCTGGGGGTGGAAAGCTGCACTAAGATCCATTGGGGTACCTAACTTATCATGAAAAGCTCTCCAAAAATTGGAAGTGAAGATAGTACCCCGATTAGATATGATAGAAATGGGAACCCCATGCAATCTCATAATGTCACGAATGTACAACTTGGCTAACTTCTCCGTAGAATAAGAAACCTAAACTGGAATGAAATGAGCGAACTTAGTCAACCGATCAACTATCACCCAAATTGAGTCAAACTTACCTAGGGTCTTTGGAAGACCCACAACGAAATCCATGAAAATTCTCTCCCACTTCCACTCGGGAATGGGCATCCTCTGAAGTACACCACCAGGTTGCTGGTGCTCATCCTTAACTTCTTTGAGAGTTACCACACTTAGCCATAAAGTTGGGTACATCCCTCTTCATACGACGCCACCAGTAATGCTGGCTCAAGTCCTGATACATCTTAGTCTTCCTCGGACGAATGGAATATCGAGAGCTATGGTCCTCGGTCAAAATCAACTTAATGAAGTCACCAAACGAGGAATGCACACGCGCCTCTTAATCCTCAAAGCACCCTCAGAAACAATCATGACATCCTTGGCCTCACCTCTTAGAACCCTATCTCAAATCTTGCTCAACTGAGCATATTCTTAAACTGGTGAGTCCTGATCTGATCTAACAAGGACGATCTGGCATCCACATAAGCTAAAACTCTTCCTGGAGTTGAAATATCAAGACGAATGAAATCGTTGGCCAGATTCTTAACCTCCATGGCCAATGGAAGCTCGAAAACAACCAAACGGGCTAAACTCCCCATACTCATGGCCTTGCGACTCAAGGCATCAGCAATAACATTCGCTTTCCCTGGATGATAAAGAATAGAGATGTCATAGTCCTTCAGGAACTCCATCTATCGACGCTGCCTAGAATTAAGATCTCTCTGAGTAAACACGTGCTGAAGGCTATGGTGATCGATGAAAAGCTCACCATGGACACCATACAAGTAATGCCTACAAATCTTCAAAGTGAAGACCATAGCTAACAACTCCAAATCATGGTTATGGTAATTCCTCTCATGTATCTTCAACTGACGGGAAGCATTGGCTATGACACTACCCTCCTGCATCAAAACAGTACCTAAACCCACACGGGATGTATCACAATAGACTGAGAATCTTTACCCTCCACGAGTAATGTTAGAATTGGGACTGAAGTCAAAAGGATGCTAAGCTTTTGAAAGCTCTCCTCATAATCATCGAAACACTAGAAGGGAATATCCTTCTGAGTCAATCTGGTCAATGACGAAGCAATAGAAGCGAAATCCTTCACAAATCGGTGGTAGTAACTTGTCAAACCTACGAAACTACGAATCTCGATCACAGTAGTAGGCCTCGCCTAATCCCTCACAGCCTCAATCTTCTGAGGATCAACCATGATCCCGTCCTTAGACAAAACGTGGACCAAGAACGCCACAAACTCCAACTAAAATTTGCATTTCAAAAACTTAATAAACAAACTATTCTTCATCAACAACTCAAGTACAGTGCGAAAATGGCTCTCATGCTCCTCTCTACTCTTAAAATACACCAAGTTATCATCAATAAAAATAATCACAAAGGAGACAAGGAATGGCCTAAAAATACCATTCATCAAAGTCTTGAATGCAGTTGGGGCATTGGTAAGCACAAATGACATCACAAGAAATTCATAATGCCCATATCTCGTCCAAAGAGCTGTCTTCGAAATATCCTTAGCCCTGATCTTCAGCTGATGGTAGCCTGAACACAAGTCAATCTTCAAGAACACTGAAGCACCCTAAAGCTGGTCAAATAAATCATTAATACGAGGCATAGGACACTTATTACAAATAGTAACCTTGTTCAGCTAGTGATAATCGATGCACATCCTTATCGATCCATCTTTCTTCTTCACGAACAACGCAGAAGCACCCCAAGAGGAGGCACCCGGCCTAATGAACCCCTTGCTCAATAAATTAAGCTCTCTTAACTCGGCGGGTGCTATCCGATACGGTGGAATAGAAATAGGGTGGGTACCCAGAACCAAGTCAATACAAAAGTCAATATTGTGATCGGGTGGCATATCTGGCAGATCAGAAGAGAATATCTCCGTAAACTCATTAACAATGGAAATGGACTTAAGGGGTGGAGATGCAACAGTAGTGTCACGCAGATGAGTCAAATAAGCTAAACACCCCTTATTGCCTAATTTTTTTGCCTGAAGAAAGGAAATAATCTTCTTCGGAGTGGGACTAGGAGGACCCCTCCACTCAAGTCTAGAGATGCCTAGCATAGCTAAGGTGACTATCTTAGCATGATAGTCCAAGATCGCATGATAAGGAGAAAGTCAGGTCATACCCAAAATAATATCAAAATCCAAGATATCAAGTATCATCAAGTCTACCCACGTATGGCAACCATCAAAGTAGCCAAGCACGAACGATAGACTCGATCGACCGTAACGAGAATCTCCGTGGAGTAGACATATGAATAGGTACGCTATGCTATCACAAGTCGAGTCTGACCAACGACGGATATGCAGACACATACAACTAAGTGGATCCAGGATCAAATAATACAAATGTTGCACTATGTCAGACAAAAATGGTACCTGAAATGACGACGTACAGAGGCCTACGCCTCGAGGTCTACACGAGGGAATGACAATATTTGGGCCCACCCACGACCGGGCCCGGCCCGGAGCCCCGTGATCCCACCTCTCAAACTGCGAGACCGCGCTTTACCTTCTGGAACACCTGCCTTACTAGAAATATATATAAACCACCGCGGCACAGTGAGCGCGCCGCCTCTTTTTGAAGAAGATCCACCTCGGCTACCTGAAGCTATCGAAGTCCTTTGGGTTGATAACCCCGCCTAGGTCATGGACACTCTCGAGCAAAATTACCAAGTGCTCCACACGTAAAACAAGCCTTTGAAGGTGGAGCCTGATGAATCGAGCGAAGACATGCATGGAATAACTCGTACGCTGGTCTTGAAAATAAGATCTCGAGAAGAAACTGCAATGCGGCGCGAGCAGCTACGGAATAGGATTGATGCTTCCTGAGAAGCATGTGCGCACCTCGAGTTGGAACAACTATAATCCCCCAACTATCGCTGCCTCTTCTCACTAACCCTTCCAAATGCGTGGGCCTTAGTAGCCTCGACTAAGGAAACATGCTCGGTGATGTGGACGGGGAAGGAAGCACCCGTAGCCTCGAGGCAGAAGGCATGGAATGCGAAGAGCTAGCGAGCCCGCAAAAACGTCGAATCTTTTCACTTGGAATAAGGAA
>NC_081343.1:14562133-14568916 GCF_029784015.1 Lycium ferocissimum | reverse complement strand
CAACAAGATTACGTAAAACTAGTCCGTGGAAAGTGATTGTTCTTGCTTCTACTTGATGTTTTGGTGATTTTGGTCTTAAAGAAAGTTGTGTGAGTTGATGTTTTTGAGGTATAACGTATGTTCTTCATCTAGACTTTGATATTGAGTTATTTTTGGAGGGTTTTAATGGTTTAAAGTAAAGGAAAACATGGCATAAAGGTCGTAATTTGATATGTTGATGTTGTTGTCTTATGGACTGATTTTTGAAGGAAGTTTTAGATGGATTTGTATATGTTTGTCATGTAGTATCTTGATTATGTTATTTTTGATGTTGTTATTGATGTTTGGGAGTTGTTTTGAAATTTTAGGAAGTAGATAATATAGGGGAAATGCTATCCGATTTTCATTGGCTAATTTATTAGTCTAGTTTGATTTTATGAGAGTTTCAATGGCTTAACCTTGGTATGAATTATCTTGAATGTAGATTTACAAGTTCGGGAAGATAAGCGGTGAGTATTTAAGGAGATTACAAGGTATGTTAAGGCTGTCCCTTTCTTTCTTAAGGCATGATCCTATTGTTATGAACTTTCACGAACGATGTCCATAATGATTCTTCTCATAGAAATGCTAGAAGGTTATATTCTTGATGTTCTTAAGATGTTATTGATGTTGGTCTCACCTTATGATTATTGTTCCTTCAAGGTGAGATATGCCAATGATGTTAGCTTCATAATGGAAATCGGAGGTTTACTGACCTTACGTCACTCTGATGAATTTAGAAATGTGTTCTGAAGGAATGTTTTGTAGGACATGAATAGTGTTCTAGTATAAGATCCCTAATGAGGTATTTAATGCTAGAACAGAGGTTTATGATGTATCTTAGGATTTGGTTAAGGTTTAGTTAATCGGGAAGAAGTTCTAATGGCCCAGAAATGTGCTTATAAGTCTTATGTGATCATGTAGGCACTAACGAATAAGTGATGACCATGAGAAGTGCATAGAGATTACTCATAGAGGTCTGGTTATGATGTTGATTATATTTACCACTGGTCTACAGACAGTTGGGCAGATTATGTACCACTATTTACTACCGAGCTACGGCTGGTCGGGTAGATATGTATTTACCACCATGCTACAGCCGGTTGGGGAGTTACCACTGATCAATCAGGCAGTTGCGCTCTTCCATCAGGCGATAATTGGATTGGCAGTTACCACCGTGCTACGACCGATCGGGCAGTTACCATTGATTCGTTGGGCAGATAGTACCACGATGATAAGTAGGTCAGATCCCCAGTATTGTATATAGATATAGTTAAGCATATGAGAATATGAAGAGGTATATATGTGTATGCTAGATTTACATCGGCAGCTCAGAAGTGCCAGGTTGATTCTTAACCCTTTTTTTTTAAAGTATATGTTTATTATGTTACATTTTCTTCCTTGCATACTCAGTACATTATTCGTACTGACATCTCTTTGCTGGGGGCGATTTATTTCATGCTTACAGGTCTTGAGATACAAGTTGACAGATCTCTCAATAGGATACCAGCTCAACAGGCAGTATCGTGGCACTCCACTTGCTCCGGAGTTGCTATGTGAGTCAGCATGGTGGCATATGTATTTGAATGGGCATAGCGGGGCCCCATCCCGGCCATATTATGTCATGAACTCCAGAAGAGGCTCATAGACAGATATGCACAGTTAGATGTCCTATGGTCACCTCGGTCTATATTCTGGTGTATTATTACTATAGATAGCCTTGCCGGCATATGTGCTTGACATTAGCTTGATGACGTATGTATATTATGTTTTGGGCTTGTGTCCCAAACAGATTATGGTATATACTAGTTAGCACTATGGCCCACTCAGGTATGACTAAAAGATGCATATATGTGGTGCTCGGTAAGTTAGCTCCGGGTGCCCGTCATAGCCCTCCGGTTGGGTCATGACAGAAGTGGCATCAGAGCAGTTCTGTTACACCCCGTATCTTCGAAGAGCACTTATCCAATTTGAAACATAAGTACGTTGAGTTAGGGTTAAGTAAAACCACTTTGGAATATAAGGAACAAGCATTATTAAGTATATTTACTGAGTGAAGGATGTATGTAAGGTATACCTGTAACATCCCGTAAATCCGTATAGAGTGTGAAAGCATTGTATGAGTCCTTTGGAACCTTATATGTTGGGTTAGGTGCATGGCTTTAGGCTAAAGACCCAAAAGGAGAGGGTCAAAATGAAAATTCTCTACAGTTTCACGAAAAGGAGATTTGACGGTCATCCTTTGTACCGTCATTCTGTTCGACGCTTCGTCCTTTGCACCGTCGATTGTAAGGAAGAGAAAGTTGCTCACTGGAAATTTCATTACTTTGACGGAGCAGATCGACGCTCCATCGATCTGTTCGACGCTCCATCATTTGTACCGTCGAATTGACCTAGCACAAAGACTATTCGACGGAGCAGATCGGCGCTCCGTCGTTCTGTTCGGCGCTCCGTCCTTTGTACCGTCCTTTGTGCCTGTCGGGCTGAAATTATATAAGTTGCAAAATTTTAGTTTTTCTTCCATTCTTTTCACTCTCAAAAACCCTAAGGACGAAAATATCTCTCTAGGGCTTCAACACTAAGGTAAGAACATCTTAATCATTGATTATCAATCCTAACAACAAACCCATGATTCTTAACATGATTCTTGTGACTAAAACCTGTGGTTTGCAACATAATTCTTCCTAAAGTGATTCAACCTAGGGTTTGGGTGTTCTTCACTAGGAAAGTGAATTGTTAAACTTTGTTTAACACACTAAGGTATGTCTCTCTTTTAAAAACTTTATCATGGATATATGTTTTCTTCTCAAAGGTTCTTTATTGAATAAAAAGGTGAACTCTTCATGCAAAACCCAAGTTCATGTCTTTGCTTGTGGCTGGTGTGCGTGAGGGGACAAGGCCACATTAAACCTTGATTGTATTATCCTCTATATACGTATATGGAATCATAATCATTTTCTTCTATAAGAGATGATCAGTGATGATGGTTAATTGTTGGTATTGATGACTTCACAAAGAAACTAAGACAAAGGAATCTTGTTTAAAAAAATGGAAACATTTTCAAGATTATCTATGAAATTATGAATTTTCGTAATGGCATAATGAACTTTAATGCAAATGGATGGTGTGGCTACATTGAGATAATTGTGATTTAGCTTCTATGCTATAATTCAGCTTCCATGCTATGAATTTGATTGTTGTGTTTGGCCTAGCTACTCGGGAGGAAGGGTAGCCACTATGGATCCTAGTGTGATAATGCTTAGCCATTCGGGAGGAAGAGTGGCCACTTAGGGTTCGCTCCCGGGGTGTGATTATGCCTAGCTATTCGGGAGGAAGGATTTCCACCGTTGAATTTCATATTCCGGTGTGGTGTGCTATGACAAGGGAACC
This sequence comes from Lycium ferocissimum, assembly GCF_029784015.1. NCBI lineage: Eukaryota > Viridiplantae > Streptophyta > Magnoliopsida > Solanales > Solanaceae > Lycium > Lycium ferocissimum. The sequence goes on along the minus strand of NC_081343.1, from coordinate 14,565,508 downwards.
TCTACGGTCACCCCTTCGATATGCTTGATTCTTGGGCCTGTATTGGCATGTGTGATATTCTTATTTTCTCATGAAATTATTTTTGTTAATTATGATCAATTGAAAGGCATATTTGAAGTTGTACCTTGACAAGAGGCCTTATAATCGGTTTTGATAATTCTTATTGAGATACACTAGCTGAATAACTGTTCTTACATTTGTTTTCACATGATTTTCAAGACTGATTTCTTTATGTATTATCGTACCTTATTTTCATATCACTTGTTGTCCCCGAGGCACTCACTGAGTACGACGTACTCAGGCATACCATTGTCGTTTTTTTTTGTATGTTACATAACGGTGAAGAGCAGGTTCTTGATACTCCGAGCGTTTAGGAAGGACTTGCGGTTGCTGCTGATTTGGTGAGCCCACACATTCATTCGTGGGACACCCTATTTATTTAATTCCATTTATTTATATTAGTCTCCGGGCTGCGTCCCGATGAGTTAGACATTCATTCCTTATTCTTAGAAGCTCCTTAGTATACATTCGAATGTGGGTAGAAGAAGAGTTGTTGTTTAACTCTTTCGGGCACACTATCATGTTTTTGTTGAATTATTTAACTTATAAAGATTTTCGCTGATTTAACTCTTATATTTATGATCTGTTTGCATTTATTTTATTAAACTGTTGGAGGCGAATGTTGAACCTGGCGGGTTCAGGTGTTATTATTGCATCATTTAGGTCCTTCCGATGTTGTTCATGACGTCAAATGTTGATCACGTCTAGGGTGGGTTTTGGGGCGTGACAAGCTTGGTATCAGAGCCTAGGTTTAAATACGTCCTAGGATTATTGTTTGTGTCTGTGGAGCTGTGTCTAGTGGGGTTTTCCTTGTGCAGCATGATCACCTGCATGGCCGAAAAACTCCCAAGGCATTTGTAGGTGTTTCTTATTCTTCTTGATTCTAAATTATGCTATAGAGCTTCAAGTCCTTTTAGGATCGTTCTAATTCGCTCGTTAATTCGTGCCTTGCAGAAATGGATCTAACGGGATCCAAAAATGGTAACCGAGCACAACCCGTGAGAGCTAACCAAAATCTTAGGGGCGCGAATGTTGTTAATGCAAATAATGCTGGAAATCAATCACCACCCCCAGCACCGCCTGCTCCTGCTATTCCTGTTGCGGGTGTACCTGAGATTGGTACTATGCAAACAGTTATTCAAATGTTAACTGCATTGGTTGCGGCTCAGCAGTAGCGTGGAGGTGTGGAACCTCATGGTGGAGGCAGACTTAAGCAATTCCTAGACTTAAAGTCACCAGAGCCCTTTGGGTCATGAGAGGTGGATGACCCCCAACACTTTTTAGATGAGACCTTCAAGGCATTGAGGGCAATGGATGCCCAGGATTCAGAAGCTGTGAGACTTACTTCTTATCAGTTGAAGGATGTTGCTCACGTGTGGTTTGAGATGTGGGAATCTGAGAGAGGTGACGCTGCTTTAGCTCCGACATAGGCTGAATTTGAAGAGGCGTTCATGGAAAAGAGAGTCTGATGAGGAAAGAATTGCTATGGCTATGAAGTTTGAAAGGCTAGAGCAGGGCAAAAAGTCAGTTTGTGAGTATAGTTTGGAGTTCACCCGTCTGTCAAAGTATGCTTTATACATGATTCCGATTGAAAAGCACAAGTTGACTCATTTTGTGAAAGGCTTGGTACCACGTATCAAGTCCGTATGCCATCGTTGCTATATGTCTCTACTTGCACTTTCTCACCTGCGGATTTGGGTTTACGAACAACAAGAGAGTTGGAAAAATGAAGAAAGGGTGGATCGAGATCAGCACAAGAAGGCCCGATCAGCAAATGGTTTCAATGGTAATAATTATAAGGGAGGGTAGAGTAAAGGGTATTCTGCACCTGCTCAGTCTGGCACTTACAGCCATGCTAGTGTGGCTTCTAGTGGCAAGGCCAGAAAAATAATAATAATAGTAAATTTTCGCAGGGAAGTAGTCATCCGCCAGTGTGGGAAGAGCGGATCTGTCATCATTGTGGGATTAGAGGCCACATCAAGAGGGAATGCAGAAAGTGGCTACGTGAGGTGGCTGCTATGAATAACCAAAAGAATGATTCTCCTGCTTCTGCATTTGCTAGAAATCCGCCTGCTGGTAATGCTAACAACAATAATCGGAATGCTCGTAACAACGGCAAAGGAAAGGAAGTTGCTAATACTTCTGGTGGAGGGACAGCTCGACTTTATGGGTTGACTCGTAGAGAGGCAGCTAAGGCTTCTGACGCTGTGGTTACAGGTATCCTTACTATCTGTTCTCATGATGTTTACTCATTGATTGATCCGGGTTCAAATTTATCTTATGTGACTTCTTATTTTGCTCTTGATATGAGTATGAAACTTGAACCTTTGTTGGAACCCTTTCTTTGTTGATATGCCTTCTGGTGTTCCTGTTATTGCTTCTAGAGTGTATAGAAATTGTGTTGTTGTGATTAAAGGCCGTGAGACTGTGGCTGATTTGTATGAACTTGAGATGGTGGATTTTGTGTAATTATGGGGATGGACTGGTTGTCTGTGTGTTATGCAATGTGGATTGTCGCCATGAGTTAGTTCGTTTCGCCTTTCCTGATGAGCCTGTTATTGTGTGGGAGGGTGAAATTATTAAGCCAAAGGGTAGATTTATTTCCTATCTTAAGGCTCATAAGATTATTACTAAGGGTATTTACCATTTGGTTGCTGTTAATGATACAAAAGCCGTAGTACCCGAATTTGCATCTGTTCCCATTGTTACACCTCAAAAATTTCCCTTTAGCGTACAAGTGAGCAGAATCATGAAGGGCATGATGAATACGAGGTTTGGATAAGCAAGAAATAGTAATTGGTAGTCCTAATTAAGATTTCCAAAGACATTCGGATTGGAGAAAGAAAGTTGTTAAGGAAAGCGAGTTATAAGTTAGTGTGTCGGGCAAAATTTTGAGTATTGAGTTAATGATGCCTTAAGGATGTCTTGGAGAAGAATTATAACGTCCCCTAGATTAATAATGAAGTAATAAACAAGTGCTAAGAAGGTTCCATAAGGATTGGAGATCAAACGAAACGACGGGAACCATTCCGGTGGAGCTGTGAGTTCCACGACCATGTTCCACGGACAGCATCATGATCCACGGACCATGGATGTGTCCGTGGAACAGCCGACGAGAAGGTGGCTGGCTGGTCATGAACCACGACCGGTTCCACGGCCAACACTGGTTCCACGGGCCGTGGAACAATCCATGAAGTCCGTGGATCAAATTGTTCCAAGTCTTTAAATGTAATCCCCCCACTTCATTTATTTCATATCCATCAACTCTCTTCATCTCTCAAACCTCTAGAACCTTCTCTATATTTCATCCATAAA
>NC_081343.1:14539700-14562033 GCF_029784015.1 Lycium ferocissimum | reverse complement strand
GTAAAATATGGAAGTTGGTATGTGGCCGTGCACCGTATGTGTTGTTGTAGAATATGATGAACTAATTTTATTTAGCATGATTTGGTTGTTGTTGCATGGATTCCATAATGAAAATGATGGTTTAAAGATTTAAATGGAAGTTGGAATCGTTTGTAGGTTGTTGGAGAAGATAATGTAATTTTAATATAGTTCTTGTATTATTGTGGTTAATGTTGTTAATGTATGGAACGTTGGTGTAGTTTATGAATTTGGAAGGAAGAAAAGGTATTGTTGTCGTTCTTATGGAAATTTGAAGTTTCGGGTGGAGTAGAGCATTAATTGGATTGTTTGAAATATTGTGCGGATTGTTGGAAACGTTCTTGAATCGTGTTTGAATGGTTTTGGATTGGTATTTGAATATGCGATCGTTGATATTAGTTTGAATGTATGAAGTTGAATTGAATATGCATGAATGTTGTCGAATTATGTAGAAAAGGAGTTATTAATGCGTTTGGAATTGCTTATGGATATTGTTGATGTGGTTGTTGGTATTGTTGTTGGATATTTGGCGAGTTGAATTCTCGGGGTGTTGAAGTTATAGGGGAAATCTTTGCCGAAATTTTTATGGACAAAGTGTTAATTTGGATTTGGATTCTTAAGTGTTATGGCTAATGGTTGATACCTAATGACATTATTGTAGATCGTGAGAAGTCGAGACGTAAGTTCGGATTAGCTTAGGAAGCGGCTAAGGTATGTAAAGCTTACCTTTCCTTCTTTTGGCATGTCTTAGAGATGGCTAAGCTATGATACGTTATGAGCCTTGGGGGTAATTCTATTCGTAAAATTCGAACATGTTTATGATTCATATTTGCTTTGTGATGTTGGCATCCTTAATATGGTCAAGCTATGATCCGTATGTCCTTGTTATGATTGGATTTGAAACACTATGTATACGGTTTGTGCTGAAGGGATCTTATGTCTTTGTATGACTAAATTTCAAAAGTTGCATAAAAGTTTTTCTTTCAAAAAAAAAAAAAATAGTTTTGTTCCCAAACGATTCCGAAACTACGAACGACCGTAACTTTCAAGAAAAAGCTCGGATTGCTTTGATACCTTCGCAAATGATTTCATGACGAGTAAAGACTTTAATTTTCATAGACGGGCCCGGATTGGGTTGACGCTCGTCCGTGGGTCTCGCGACTCTCTATGTTTGGTTCTAACGACCTATTTTTTAAAGAATTCAATATGACTATCTTTTCGACCCCCGAGTATGATTACTTATTTATCGGTTGAGTCTGAAATAAGGATTTTCATGCACATGATTTTGATACGTAACTATGGTTTCTACAGTACGGTTTGATATGTTCCAGTGATATTCGGAAGAAAATCTGATTTGACTCTTTGTTTTGGCTTATAAAGTATGGTTCGTTTTGATTAACCCATTGAGTCTTTGAAAATGTTTTAAACGGTATTTGGTTACGCACGATTCTGCTCGTGCATTCTGTTGTTACATTTTTCGCCAAGTCCCGAACCGGTTATGATATTGTGCGCACTATGCTGCATTCTGAAGTACGATGTGTATTTCGAAATATAATGTGATACGAAGTCTGATATGTTTTATGTATGTATTCTGGAATAGGATCGGTTGGAATCGGGCGGTGGTGGGGCAAACCCAATGGTGGGGCAAACGCGATGGTGAGGCAAATTCCACCTTTGGTTTAGGCAAATCCCACATTGGTTTAGGCCAATCCCACGTCGGTTAATGTCGCTCATATGATAAGTTATGATGTTATGATGTGTCACGGTATGTATATGATGATTTGTGCATATGGTTTCTCACTACTACTGCTCGTGCGAGCCATTATTACCTCTTTCACCGCGTCCGGGCCGGTGTGTATTCGTACACTTCATTGCACTGTTTCCACCGCGTCCCTCACTAGAGGGCCGGGGCACGTTATATTTACCGCGTCCTTGCTAGCGGGGTCGGGGCACGTTATATGATATGATGATATGGGGGAGGTGGCCGGAGATGGCATATGATGATTCCACCGCGCCCCTCACTAGAGGGCGGGGCACGTTACATGTACATGCATATGATGATTTTACTCGCCGCGTCCCTCGTTAAAGGGCGGGGCACGTTATATGTATATGATATGATGATTTTACTTACCGCGTCCCTCATTAAAGGGCCGGGCACGATATATCTATATGCATCGATGGTTTTACCTACCGCGTCCCTCACTGAGGGACCGGGCATGTTATATCTATGTATGTGTACGACATGATTTTCGACTCGTTCCTCGGTCAATGATGAGCTGAATATGGAATTGATACGTATAATTTATAGTTCAAAAGCAAGTGTTATGAGTTCTGGTTATTGTATTACTTTTCTGTCCTCCTCGTTTCAGTACGATTCTGTTTACGATATTTCATGCTTTGCATACTCAGCACATATTCCGTACTGACCCCCTTTCTTCGGGGGCTGCGTTTCATGCCGCGCAGGTACCCACAGATGAGTAGGTGATGTTAGCGGAAGACGTTCCCGCTGGATTGGCGAGCTCCATTTCCTCCGAGTCTTTTGCGAGTCTGAGTGCTTTTGTATGGTATCTGAGATGTTGGTAGAGACTTTGCAGACAGTGTCGTGTGTGTGATGTGTCAGTTTTGTAAGCGGCTATGTAGGCCGAGGTATTATTATGCATTATGTTACGAACTTCAAATGTTTACAGATTTCATACGATGCTAGCTTTATTTGATTTGAAAAAAAATGATGCAAGGCATGTTTGTTTTTGAAAAAAAAAATTTCGTAACGTGCTTATGTTATGTTTTGCGGGCCCAGTATGAGTATTACGAAAGTCTGCGGGTTCGCTCGGCCCTAGGTAAGGGTCGTGTGCCCATCACACCCTATCGGATTAAGGGTGTGACAGGTCACGTCTAGGGTGGGTTTTGGGGCGTGACAGTACGGGAAGGTTTTATAAGGAAATGAGTGGAAGAAATGGAGTAGTACGACTTTGGAGAAAGGATGGGTAATGTTTTGTGTGAAAATTTTGGTCTAACTTGGGGGACGCATATCACTTAGCATATGAAGTGTTTTGAAGTGAAACAAAAGCCTAAAATGAAGTTCTTCGAGTCTAGTTTCCAACGCAACAAACCGCTCGTCGATAGCACATCGGAGTAGAGCAGAAACGCGTGCTACGATACTCTTGCCGCGTGGCTTAGACCTACTACGGTGCTGCTACGGTAAAATGCTACGGTGAACCGACCCGAATTTGATTTTATATAAAGAGTAATAACCCCCTTTTTACATCAGGTTTGCCCAAAAAATTCCAGAAATTTGAAGAGAGAGAGTGAGGGAATCAAAAAGTGAGCAATTTTCAAGTAGCGGAGTAGTGGTTTAGGTTCGGGTAACGCATGGTTGTGATTCTAGTATTGTTTTGCGGCGGATTTTAGAGTGGATATTGAGGATATTGCTGTCTTAACAAGAAAAAAGGTATGAATCTTTCTCTTTTGGTATTATTTAAGGCTTATTTACGAAGATAAAGTCATTAAATAATTGTGTAGTAAGTTGGTTAGTTATGGAAGTTGGAAAACAGCGTGTGGGCTATTTTATGGTACATATTGGTATTGGAAATAATTTTATTGATGTTGGTATTGTTGTCGTTGTTGTTGGTTCTTTGAATTGAGATTCCGAGCTAGGCATATAAACAGGGGAGATGCTGCCCGATTTTCAGCAGGATATAAAATAGTCTGACTTGAGAGCTTAGCACAAATATACTACGATGTGTCTAACGATTGTGTGAATCCTCTTAAATGTAGATTTGCGAGCTCGGACGAATAAGTATAGATAATTGGAGGCTGAACAGGTATGTTAAGGCTCGTCCCTTTCTTTCAAAGGCATGATTCCTATGTTATGAGTCCATAAATGTTTCCATAACCTCCTTGTTTTCAAAAGCTAGAAGTTCATGATTCTTAAAAGCTTTTTATGATACTAAAGATGATATGTTTTCTATGATGAACATGATGATGATGATTTTAATTCTAGAAATTCTAAAGGTTATGATTTTAATGCTAAGATGAGATTACTGAGCTTATTTCATGATTTTCTTGATTCCACTCATTGTTGTTGATCTCACTTTATAATCATTGTTCCTGCAAGGTGAGGTAAAGAGATGATAATTGTTCCATAATATAAATCGGAGGCTACCGACCTTACGTCACTCCGATAAAGTGATAACTTTTACTTGGGCTCTCATGCATGCTACTTATGTTATATATGTATATGATATATATACTTATATGTACATATGGGGTAAGGGGAAAGGTGAGGCGTTACATACGCATAGCCACTTAATCAGCTGGATATCGTCCCGGACGTGGGATGCCCGGATGCGGGATATATGGGATAAATGGATCGGGCCGTTTGTTCCGCGGAAATATATATATATGCAAGATGATGATATGATATATGGATCGGGCTGCACGTTCCGCAGCAATATAAAATATTTATGGATCGGGCTGCACGTTTCGCAGCACTATTATTTATTTTTGGATCGGGCTGCACGTTCCGCAGCACTATTATTTGTATATATATATATGAGGAATGTTTTTTCAAAAGAAAGCTAAGCATGCATGGTATCCGTCTTATGAGGCAATTAGATATACAGGTTATTTTTATTTCATGTTATGTTCTATATTTCCTATTATGTTATTATTCATGCCTTACGTACTCAGTACATCGTTCGTACTGACGTCCCTTCTTGTGGACGCTGCGTTCATGGCCGCAGGTGTAGATCAACAAGACGAGGATCCTTCATCGTAGGCTGCCTTCAGGTACCAGTTCTAGTTAGTGGGCTCCACTTCTTCCTGGAGCGCTGCTGAGTGCGGATGTATATATGTTTGTATGATTTTTGTTCAGGGCATGTCGGGGACCCTGTCCCGACTTGTATACTTAAGTCATGTTCATAGAGGCTTTGCAGACAATTCCTGTGTATAGCTTCGTTATGTTCTGTCGGTCATTATATTAGCGTCATGGGTCCATTGGACATATATTTATACATGATATTACGTTCAAATCTAGCCTTAGCCTTATTTTGTCATTCGAGACATAGAGAATACAAGTTATAAGTTGGTTCGCTCGGCTTCCGTAAGGTGCCGGGTGCCAATCACGCCTTGCCAAGGGTGAGGCATGACAAATTGGTATCAGAGCAGTTCTGTCCTAGGGTTGTCTACAAGTCGTGTCTAGCAGAGTCCTATTTATGAGTGTGAAGCCGGCCACATTTATAAACAGGAGGCTGCAAGGCATTTAGGAATGATTGACCTTATTTTCTCATCTTAGATCGTGCGGGAGAGCCAAGTCATAGGAAATGAAATTTCTTGTACTAACCCTTGATTTCAGCGGAAGAATGGTGTTGATAAAGGAAGAGGATGATGATATTAGGATTACAGAGGTAAGTCACTTTGTTGAAATTACGTCATCAAGATGTGCATCTTCTATGAGAATAAATTGGTCATAGCCAAGATAAGCTGATGGTACAGTAAAGCAGGGGGAATTAGTTACGTGTATAATTTAATGATAAGTTCAGTTGTAAGATTGCAGACGACAGAATTTGAAGGAAACAGTACAGAGGTAAGTAATGGTAAAAAGGATTATAAGTCAGATATGGTAAGAATGTTGCAAGTATTATTGAAATGTATAGGCAATGAATTGAAGGGAAAGTGACCAGGGAAATAAACAAGGACGATTGATAAAAGTTCAAGTATATTCCAAGTTGTGACACATGAGGTAAGTGTTACACCCCGCACTTTTAGAGCATGAGCATTCCACGTACATCACCATATTAATGGAGTATCGGAGACGTCCCATGATGTTTTGAAAGGTACAAGCCATGGGAAGTACGTTGCAATGGAGTAAAGGATGAATTACGATCTCGTAAGTCGTAACCGAGAAGGACAATCTTGAAACAGAAGAACATGATCATTATCAAGTATGATTAGTGATAAATATCATGTATGGAGAGTTTCGGAAGATTTCGAGATTAAGCAAATAGAAGAAAATAAGTTTGACGAAAATTTGAGAAATGTTGGCAGGATTTTGGGCAGATTTTTAGTCAACTTTGGAGGGGCATATCTCCTAGTATATTAGGAGTTTTAAGGTGTTTCAAAAGCCTAAAATGAATTTAGTCGAGTCTAGTTTTCAATGCAATAAATCACTCATCCATATGACGTCAGAGAAGAGAATTATGGACCTTACAAGTTCAGCTGACAAAGCAGAAACGTGTGCTACAGTACTGCCACAGTAACCGACTTGCTACAGTAAACTGCCACAGTGACCCGACTCGAATTTGACCCTATATAAATGGTAATAACCCCTTTTTTCATCAGATTTTGCCTAGAAAATTCCAGAAAAATCAGAATAGGGAGTGAGAGAATCAAAAAGTGAGCAATTTTCAAGTAGCGGAGTAGTAATTTAGGTCCGGGTAGAGCGTGGTTATGTTTGTAGCCTTGTTTTGCGGTGGATTCGGTTTGGATTCTTGGCAAACACTGATGATATTGCTGTCCTAGTAAGAATAAGGTATGAATCTCTGCTTATTAATATTATTTTTTGTTTATTCACGAAGATAAAGTCGTTAAATAATCGTATAGCGGGTTGGCTAATTGTGAAAATTGGAAAACGTCGTGAGGGATGTTTTATGATACATAATGGTGTTGGAGATGATGTTATGGATGTTGGTATTGTTGTTATTGTTGTTGGTTGTTGATATTATGATTTCGGGCTAGGCATATAAACAGGGGAGATGCTGCCCGAATTTCGGCAGATTCTAAATGGATTTAAATTAAGGGTTTAAGACGAGCGTAAGACGATAAGCCTAACAATAGTATGAGTGGTTGTATATGTAGATTACAAGGCTACGAATGATCTTAAGTTAATTGCAAGACAGGAAGTAAGTTGGAAGTCGAGAAATTATCTTCCTGGTATGTTAAGGTTAGTCCCTTTCTTCTAAAGGAATGATTCCTTTCTTATGAATCCAATAGGTATTTTCCAAATGTCCCATGATCCCTTTATGTGAATCCATAAATGTTTTCCAAGAATATTCTTATTCTCAAAAGCTAGAAATTCATGATTCATAGAGTTCATGATTCAAAGGCATGACTTCTTTCTTGATAATCCATAAATATTTTCCAAAATGTCCCTTTTTTCCGAGTCAAAGATTTATGATTCTATAAGATTTTATGACAACAACAACGGACATGTTTTTACAATATGAATGACGATGTTAAAGATGAGAATGTTTCTATGATGATTATCACGATGATGATTTTAATTCTAGAAATTTCAAAGCTTATGATATTAATACTGTTATGAGATTATTGAAATTATTTCATAATTTTCTCAATTTTATTCATTGTTGTTGATCTCACCTTATAATAATTGTTCCTTCAAGGTGAGATATAGCGATGATGATAATTCTATAATGAAAATCGAATGTTACCGAAGCTTATCCCTTTATATATATATATATGTTATATCCCGTGTTTTGCACATTCGGGAAAATCGGACATAGATGTGACTTGTAAGGAGTAAGGCCATATTTTGATTTTATTTAGCATATAAGTTGTTCATGAGAAGTATTGACGCGGAATCATCGGAGAAGGCCTAGGGGCAAAATTGGAATTTTGGAAATTTGTTTCGGGAATGCAAATACGATTCATGAAGAATTGGGCCAAAAAAAAATGGGAAAAATGAGGCCCAAAATTGAGGGTGGTGGCCGGCCATTAATAGGCCCAAACCCACCACATTAACAAAATTTCCATGTGCCAACCATGTGCCCTATTAAGGAGGCATATATATATATGAGTATTCATCCTAGAATGTTCAAGAAAAATCAAAAGAACTTGAGAGCAACATCTAGGGCCATTCGGCCGAAACCTCTTGAAAAAAAAAAAAGAAAATTCCAAGTCCTTTAGGCTTCATCCAAAAATCTCATCCTCCTTTAATTCTTGACAAGTGCAAGACGCTCTTCGACGTGGTATAATTGGTTAAGCGAGAAAACTACGTTTGCGACAAGTTGGAATTTGAAGGAAAAGGTAAGAATTCCATGTTTTTGTGTTATGGAATGGGTATATGTGTTATAGTGATTAGAGTTGCATGAAAATTATGGAATTGTTGTGTGTATGTGCATGTGTGTGATGTGGCCGTGGGGTGCCATGCATGAAAGGGAGAAGGATTGAATTTATTTAATGTATTAATTGTGTTGTTGTGTTCTTGTGGAGTAAATGAAAGGAGAATGGTTCAAGTTGGAATGAAAAATCCATTGTTAGGTTGTTGTAGGAATTATATGATTTTATTCTAGTTTTATATTAACATGGAAATGAAATTGTAAGATGCAATTATGATGATTGTTGATGAAATTGGAAGAAGGAAACATGCTATGAATATGTAGGTCAAAGATTAAAAGTTTTGGGGGCATTGTGGCTTTAGTAGAAAGTTTGTATATTTTGTATATTTTGCGAGTATTTTGTAGAAATGATATGAAATGTTTCCGAATTGTATTTGAATGGTTTTGGATTAGTAAATAGATATGAGAATGTTGATATGAAGTTGGAAAGGTGAAGCCGGAATGGAAGCTATAGCATTATGTTGGAAAGAAGATTAGTTGTGTTATATTGTGATTTGTAGTGATTGTTGTTGTTGTTGTTGGTGTTGTTGATGTTGTTGTTGGATTGGTTGTTGTCATTTAAGCCGAGTTTAATGCTCGGGGATGTTGAATTTATAGGGGAAATCTTGCCGAAATTTCGGTAGGCAAATATGGATCTAAACTTGAGTTCTTAAAAGCTTGTAACTTACATTTGGTAATTATGACCAATTGTAGATTTTGGTAGAAACGGAGTGGAGCTCAGACGAGCGTAAGACGCGAACAAGGTATGTAAAGCCTACCTTTCCTTCCTTTGGCATGTCCTAGTCATACTAGGTGAAGATCGGAACCTCGGGAATAGTTCTGCTCTTGGAAACCCGAGTTTGATTTTGCATACTATTCATTCACCGCAATTGAACTAAAATCCTTATTTTTGGTCAAAAAATGCTTAAACCTTTGTAACGGTTGCCAATGTATCTGAATCGCTCCGGAACCTTTGTGGATGGCTTTAGGGAGCCTAATCTTTGTAATTCATGTTCGCCGCCTCGACTTGACCCGAGGTGGGCCCACGATCCGAGACTTGTGTGTTGCTTCACTTGACTCAATTTGGAATAATAATTAAAGAATTAGTTTTGTATAAAGAAACATAAAATTGATTTTCTTTTGAAAGAAAACCACTCCGAAGAGGGGTGCGAGGTTTTATTATTTAAACTTTTCAAAACCACTCCGAATGGGGGCGCGGCCTCGGCTTATGCCTAAGTGTGCTATGGCCTTAGTTTGTATACGAGCGAGCGATGGCCTCGGCCCGATCACCGAGTGTGCTATGGCCTCGCTTACGTACGGGCGCGCTATGGCCTTGGCTTATGTCTGAGTGTGCTATTCTTCTAAAACCACTCCGCAAGGGGTGCGAGGTTTTACTATTTTATTTCATTCACTAACTATGCTTACATTATCATTACTAATACGCCCGAAGGGGCCGTGATCATTATTATGCCGGGAGCGGCAATGCCCGAAGGGGCCATTATTGATGTCGAGCCGGAAGCGGCTGCCCGAAGGGGCTATCCTTATTTCGCCGGAAGCGGCGCGTGTGATGTATTGTATTACTTACTTTGAAAACGTTAATGGGATTGCGATTGTTTATTTAAAGCTTGTTTTAGGACTTGTGCATTTATCTATGTTTCTTTAGCGAAATTGCAGTATTGGGTTGATTATGACTTCTTCCTTCCTAAATTGCGCGGTGGTTATTATCTATCCTCGCTTTACATATTCGGTACATATTCCGCACCGACCCCTTTCTCGGGGGCTGCGTTTCATGCCCGCGGTACGGGGACGCGACTCGGCGATCCGGTACCGCTAGGGGAGATCGGCGCTAGGAGTCGGACAACTCCACTTGTTCGGAGGCTGTTCCTATTTTGGTATAATTTTGTGTATATGTTCGTAAGTCGTACTTTTAGACGTACGCGAGCGAGCGTGGGTATTATGGGTGGTATTCGGTCTTATCAGTCTCTATATTATTGTACAGAGGTAGCGGTAGCCTCTTCGGCCCGCCTTGTCTTACGCCGTGTATATATTTATGTATGTGTACATATGTCAATACGTTTTAAGACATTTTGAGTTATATATCGACTTAGTATTTTATCTAGAATTTCAAAAAAAAATCTATTGATCGCCATATTCGAGTATAAGTAGCAAAGGTTGAGTTCTCAGACGGGGTAAGCCCGGTCACTCGTCACGGCCCTAGGTTGGGTCGTGACAAAAGTGGTATCAGAGCAGTTCAGTCCTCGGCATGTTCGCAGACGGTGTCTAGTAGAGTCTTGTTTATCGGTGTGTTGTGCACCACATCTATAAACAGGAAGCTACGAGACATCAATAGGGTGTCATTCTTTCTTTCCTGGTGAAGATCGTGCAGATAGAGCTGTGTCGTAAGTAAAGTCCCTAATCTAATAATCTGTATGATTTCAGTGATGCCTAGGAAGGGTAAAGCGACGGCGGCTCGGGGAGGCAAGGCCGTTGTGGACGAGGCAGGTAGCCAAGCCCCCAGGTCTACCAGAGCTCAGACTCGCACTGGGATACGCCTTCGGTCCCAGGGTTCCCCTACTTCCTCATCTTCGGAAGGGCTCAGAGAGCGCACGACCCGGCCCCGGCTCAAAGACTCGCACCGGTGCCTCCGGCTCACCGACCGGATATCCGAACCAAGAAATAAGAGAGATGAAGGATGCTATACGTTTGCTAACCCAGGTACTTACTACTCAGGTTGGGCAACAGGGTAGGGGCCATGAATACCCGGACAGAGCCGCTAGTGCCAGGGCCCGAGATTTTCTTACCCTAAATCCCCCAGAATTCAAAGGCACGGACCCAAATGCTGATCCCCAGGAGTTTATAGATGGCATGCAGCGTACTTTAGACATAATGAAGGCGTCAGCTACGGAGTCTGTTGAGCTAGCCTCTTATAGGCTACAGGGTATAGCAATTAATTGGTTTCAGTCGTGGAAGTTATCCAGAGGGAGGGATGCCCCTCCGCCGACTTGGCAGGAATTCTCAGATGCCTTCTTGCGCCATCATATGCCACCTGAAATGAGGCGGGCAAGAGTTGACCGGTTCCTTAACCTGCGGCAGGGTAGCATGTCTGTTAGGGAATATAGTGTGGAGTTTGATTCTTTAGCGAGATATGCCCCTGCTATTGTGCAGAATATGGAGGACAGAATCCATCAATATGTAAGGGGATTAGAGCCGGAGCTACAGGAGGCTTGTATGGCAGTTTCCATGCAACCGGGTATGGATATAGCTCGTGTTCAAGCTTATGCCCAGGGATCAGAAGATCGTAAGCGTCAGCGAGAGGTTACCTCGGGGCAGGGTATTGGTCAGCCCAAGAGGGCCAGGTCGGAGGGTCAGAATAAAGGTTCCACCAGAGAAAGTAGACCCCAGTCTGGCGCATCCTCGCAGTTTCAAGGATTTCAGCGGGGTAGGGAGGCCTTTCCTAGACAAAGACAAAATTTTTCTTATGCGTCGGGCTCCCAGCAGCAGGCGGGGTCAGGACAGGAGGTGATGCCCCCTCCCCAATGTGCGACTTGTGGGAGACGCCACGTAGGGCGATGTCGGCGTGGCGTGTGTTATACTTGTGGTGACCCGACGCATTATGCTAGAGAGTGTCCACAAGGAATGGGCCATACTGTTCTTGGAAACTCGGCAGCAGCATCGTCACCTTCGGTGAGAGCCCCCGAGACAGGACCTCAGGCTTCCTCCGGTCGAGGTAGGGGCGGAGGTAGAGCACCCAATTCCAGTACGGGGCCACATCGTATCTATGCGCTAGGGGGGAGACTGGATCCAGAGGCTCGACAGGATACACCACCAGGTAATTTACGTTAATGAATTCGTTATATTGATTGGCAAGTGATTTATATGTGCTACCCACAAAATAAACTTTCCCCGCGTTATTTATAAGACCTTATAAGGTTCATTTAACATTCGGGGACGAATGTTTTAAAGGGGGGGAGGATGTTATATCCCGTGTTTTGCACATTCGGGAAAATCGGACATAGATGTGACTTGTAAGGAGTAAGGCCATATTTTGATTTTATTTAGCATATAAGTTGTTCATGAGAAGTATTGACGCGGAATCATCGGAGAAGGCCTAGGGGCAAAATTGGAATTTTGGAAATTTGTTTCGGGAATTGCAAATACGATTCATGAAGAATTGGGCCAAAAAAAAATGGGAAAAATGAGGCCCAAAATTGAGGGTGGTGGCCGGCCATTAATAGGCCCAAACCCACCACATTAACAAAATTTCCATGTGCCAAGCATGTGCCCTATTAAGGAGGCATATATATATATGAGTATTCATCCTAGAATGTTCAAGAAAAATCAAAAGAACTTGAGAGCAACATCTAGGGCCATTCGGCCGAAACCTCTTGAAAAAAAAAAAAAAAAAGAAAATTCCAAGTCCTTTAGGCTTCATCCAAAAATCTCATCCTCCTTTAATTCTTGACAAGTGCAAGACGCTCTTCGACGTGGTATAATTGGTTAAGCGAGAAAACTACGTTTGCGACAAGTTGGAATTTGAAGGAAAAGGTAAGAATTCCATGTTTTTGTGTTATGGAATGGGTATATGTGTTATAGTGATTAGAGTTGCATGAAAATTATGGAATTGTTGTGTGTATGTGCATGTGTGTGATGTGGCCGTGGGGTGCCATGCATGAAAGGGAGAAGGATTGAATTTATTTAATGTATTAATTGTGTTGTTGTGTTCTTGTGGAGTAAATGAAAGGAGAATGGTTCAAGTTGGAATGAAAAATCCATTGTTAGGTTGTTGTAGGAATTATATGATTTTATTCTAGTTTTATATTAACATGGAAATGAAATTGTAAGATGCAATTATGATGATTGTTGATGAAATTGGAAGAAGGAAACATGCTATGAATATGTAGGTCAAAGATTAAAAGTTTTGGGGGCATTGTGGCTTTAGTAGAAAGTTTGTATATTTTGTATATTTTGCGAGTATTTTGTAGAAATGATATGAAATGTTTCCGAATTGTATTTGAATGGTTTTGGATTAGTAAATAGATATGAGAATGTTGATATGAAGTTGGAAAGGTGAAGCCGGAATGGAAGCTATAGCATTATGTTGGAAAGAAGATTAGTTGTGTTATATTGTGATTTGTAGTGATTGTTGTTGTTGTTGTTGGTGTTGTTGATGTTGTTGTTGGATTGGTTGTTGTCATTTAAGCCGAGTTTAATGCTCGGGGATGTTGAATTTATAGGGGAAATCTTTGCCGAAATTTCGGTAGGCAAATATGGATCTAAACTTGAGTTCTTAAAAGCTTGTAACTTACATTTGGTAATTATGACCAATTGTAGATTTTGGTAGAAACGGGAGTGGAGCTCAGACGAGCGTAAGACGCGAACAAGGTATGTAAAGCCTACCTTTCCTTCCTTTGGCATGTCCTAGTCATACTAGGTGAAGATCGGAACCTCGGGAATAGTTCTGCTCTTGGAAACCCGAGTTTGATTTTGCATACTATTCATTCAGCGCAATTGAACTAAAATCCTTATTTTTGGTCAAAAAATGCTTAAACCTTTGTAACGGTTGCCAATGTATCTGAATCGCTCCGGAACCTTTGTGGATGGCTTTAGGGAGCCTAATCTTTGTAATTCATGTTCGCCGCCTCGACTTGACCCGAGGTGGGCCCACAGTCCCGAGACTTGTGTGTTGCTTCACTTGACTCAATTTGGAATAATAATTAAAGAATTAGTTTTGTATAAAGAAACATAAAATTGATTTTCTTTTGAAAGAAAACCACTCCGAAGAGGGGTGCGAGGTTTTATTATTTAAACTTTTCAAAACCACTCCGAATGGGGTGCGCTGGCCTCAGCTTATGCCTAAGTGTGCTATGGCCTTAGTTTGTATCTGAGCGAGCGATGGCCTCAGCCGATCACTGAGTGTGCTATGGCCTCAGCTTACGTCTGGGCGCGCTATGGCCTTGGCTTATGTCTGAGTGTGCTATTCTTCTAAAACCACTCCGCAAGGGGTGCGAGGTTTTACTATTTTATTTCATTCACTAACTATGCTTACATTATCATTACTAATACGCCCGAAGGGGCCGTGATCATTATTATGCCGGAAGCGGCAATGCCCGAAGGGGCCATTATTGATGTCGAGCCGGAAGCGGCTGCCCGAAGGGGCTATCCTTATTTCGCCGGAAGCGGCGCGTGTGATGTATTGTATTACTTACTTTGAAAACGTTAATGGGATTGCGATTGTTTATTTAAAGCTTGTTTTAGGACTTGTGCATTTATCTATGTTTCTTTAGCGAAGGCTGCAGGTATTGGGTTGATTATGACTTCTTCCTTCCTAAATTGCGCGGTGGTTATTATCTATCCTCGCTTTACATATTCAGTACATATTCCGTACTGACCCCCTTTCTCCGGGGGCTGCGTTTCATGCCCGCGGTACGGGGACGCGACTCGGCGATCCGTACCGCTAGGGGGAGATCGGCGCTAGGAGTCGGACAACTCCACTTGTTCTGGAGGCTGTTCCTATTTTGGTATAATTTTGTGTATATGTTCTGTAAGTCGTACTTTTAGACGTCTGCGAGCAGCGTGGGTATTATGGGTGGTATTCGGTCTTATCAGTCTCTATATTATTGTACAGAGGTAGCGGTAGCCTCTTCGGCCCGCCTTGTCTTACGCCGTGTATATATTTATGTATGTGTACATGTGTCAATACGTTTTAAGACATTTTGAGTTATATATCGACTTAGTATTTTATCTAGAATTTCAAAAAAAAATCTATTGATCGCCATATTCGAGTATAAGTAGCAAAGGTTGAGTTCCGGACGGGGTAAGCCCGGTCACTCGCCACGGCCCTAGGTTGGGTCGTGAGCGCTATAGTCGGCCGGGTACGGCACCTATTGTGCAACCACTGATCAGTTGGTATTACACACCGAGTCCCGAAAAGGCCGGGTACGTTACACACCGAGTCCCGAAAGAGCCGGGTACGTTACACACTGAGTCCTGAAAAGGTCGGGTACGTTATGATGATGATATTATATATATGTATGTAAAGAAAAAGTTCTTTTTAAAAAGCCGAGCATGGTTGACATCCGCCTTACGAGGCATCCGTATGTACAAAGTTATCTCTCTTATTCCATGTTACCTTCAATATCTATATTATGTTGTTATTCATGCCTTACATACTCGCACATTTTTCGTACCGACATCCCTTCTGTGGACGCCGGGCTCATGCCCGCAGTAGGCGAGGTGAGTGGATCGGACCCGTAGGTGTTCTATCGGCGGATTCTCACGAGCACTCCACTTACTTTGAGTCAGACTATTTCGTATTGTCCTTATGATCATCGTATTCTATGTAGAGGTCGTAGACGCGTGTGTACATTTAGATGTTTTATAGCCCCACCGGTTCATATTGTTGTATAATATTTTGGTGGCCTTGTCGGCCTTATTTTGAGCTCTTGATACTTTCATCGTTAGCCTTGCCAGCTTTATGATATACGTTATGTTGTGGCGACCTTGTCGGTCCGCATATGAATATATGTGCTGAATGATCGAATATTTCTATGTTGGGCCTTTTCTGCGTGCAGGTGTTCTTTGAGTTATTGTTTATAATGTTCAAAGTAACGGATAAGTCAGGTGGTTCCCGGCCTATGGGTCGGAGCCCATCATATTCCTGATAGGGGTGTGACAAATTGGTATCAGAGCAGTTCGTCCAAGGGAATGTCTACGAGCCGTGTCCGGTAGAGCCTTGTTTATAGGTGTGAAGCGCGCCACACTTATAAACAAGAGGCTGCAGGGCATTTAGGAACCATTGACCTTTCTTTCTTATCTTAGATCGTGCCATAGAGCTAAATCATAGGCTATGATGTCCCTGATTCTAACCCCAAATGTTTTGATCATGGATAAGCAGTTGATTATGCCGCTACCAAGAAATTGCTGAGAATTGAAGTTGTTTATTCGAAAGGTATGTTTCCTGTTTTATTAATATGGATAGACGTTGATATAAGAACTTGAGCAAGATATTATGGGTATTTGTGATTGCTCTATGGGGCATTGGATGTGTTTTACGGGGTTTGTGTGCGGGAATGAGGTAGTAAGAATTATAGAGGAAACTCGCCGAAATTTTTGCTAATTGAATTGTTTGCATGTCTATAGAGAAAGAGTAAAGGAAAATATGACCATCAGCCGTTTGGTAAGTCATGATTGAAGGAACAACTATGCGATGCTTTCAAAGAGAAGTTTTAGAGTGATTTTAATTTAATTTAAGGGAGGAATCCTGCAGGGAAAAACATGATTAGTAATTAAAGAAAGTGGAATGAGTTGCATCCGAGATTTCAGAGGATTGAGACCTATTAGAAACATAAAGAAAGTTGACATCAGGAACTCAAATACAGTATTACGATTTATAGATTAGATTGGTTAGTAAGTGATAACAAAGAGATATTGATATGGGAAAGGAAGTTAACGAGTATGGAAAAATTTCACCCTAGAAGTATATATATATATACGAGATCAAGATGGGTTTGTATTCATAGCGGAATGTTCTGCAAACTTCCAGGTAGATATTATTAAGTGGCAAATGGGAAAGATCCCTTTAAGAGTAAAGGAAACCAAGGAGGACCTTGAGGACAGAAGTACGAGAAAGCATGATTATAAATTAATTAAAGGAAGTTATGTGATCGGTGACGATAAGAGGAAGCTTAATAAATTAGTAAGGTTGGCCAAAGGTAGACAGTGATGGCATACGACAGTGGACTTGGAATAGAGATGCGATTATAAAGGAAACAGGACGAATATACGAGAAATAGACATACATACGAGCAAGCGATGGTATCGTAAAGGGAAATAAGAAATGAACGAAGGAAGAAAGAAAAGGGTGTCTTTTACTAAAATTTCATGATGAGAACAAGAATCAGCGGGACATTAGAAGGATTATGACGCATGATTATGATACAAACAATTAGTTAAGAGAAACTATGGACACTATGAGCTAAATTAAGGAAAGGACGAATCGTGAGAATGAATGAGAGAGAGTATCAACTTTTACTGGTATGGTATAAACCCAACTCGAAATCGGGAACCAAGAGTAAGAGGAATCTCAAGGGTACTGGTGAAATGATAGCTATGAAGGAAAATTGCGGCTGAAGGAGCATGATATAGCCGGACATTCTATAAGGAGCTTAACGAATTCTGATGTCACCATTGATTCATTAACCTAGGGGACTGTTAGGCATGAAGGAAGGAAGTGGTTTGAGTCGTGTCCACTATGTGTGGACATTTGACTTGATACAAGAATCCAGTTAGCAAAAGAGAAATAAGTCAAATCATGTGATGAAAGTAACTCTGGCATTATATGGACTAGAGGAGTTGAAGGATCGCTAGGGTCGGCTGAATGACTACCAAAGCGGTCAATACTCGAATGTTCTTTGGTATATGAGAATATTCTTAGACGAATTAGAATATTCCCGAAAGTAAGAAGAAAGAAATGTACCTGCTTGAAGGCGAAATTCGAGATGAACTAATATAGCAAGGATGTGGTAAAGAAAAGTTGAAATGGACTAAATGCAAGTATGTTATGAGACAGACATGGGAAAGGAGGCATGACAAGATAATGAAGGTTTAGCAAATCAAAGAAATAAGTTTTGTCAATGCAATACGTTGTGTTCCGGGCTATGATTCGAATCACTCGTACTAGAGAAATTTTTTGTTACAATTAAATATGCAGCAAACGTACCCCAAAAAGGTAACAGAAGAAGTGAGAAGGCATACAAGTGAGGATAAGTATCAGGAACAGTCGGTATTAGTAAAGAGAAATTGTAGCATTGTAAGAGGTGAGAGTTTTAAAAGAGGAATACTTTTAGGAATTTCAATGATCGTTAAAAGAAAGGAAGACAGTATGCCTATGGATAGCATGACAGCAGTAATACCTGAGACTAGAAAACATCTCCTGCGACGTGAAATCATAAGCCACCGTTTATATCAAATCGTGAGAGTATATGTCATAGGACCATATAAATAATAGTCCTGATGAAATGGCTAGTAAAATGGTGTGGGGACGACAATAAATATTTGAAGAAGGATAGAAGCTAGTTGAGTCTCAATTAGCCACTGGTATAGGAGAGCCAAGGACTTAAATGGGGAAGCATACTTGTATTGAAAGAAAGTCGTGATTAAGTAAGATTTTATTTTAGTCTCATGCTTATGAGTTATTTTGTAATGATGTTAAGATTGGAGGAGAGGAAATTGGAGGAAAGATTCAACCATGGATTTGAAGATATTGTGAATAGTAAATTAGCTTGAGATATGATCATTAGTATGTTGTGAGTATAATTTTGTTATGAGGGATAACAATGATGATAAGAAAATGCTGTATACAAGTATATAAGGGGTGGCGCTGAGGTTGTTGTATGGGTTGAATTGAGTCCCATTTGAATATAAATTCCTTGGCTATGGTATTTTTGACGCATTGGATGAGTAATCTGAAGCAGAGTAATTAATGAGAATAATAAGCCATTAGCAAGGAAATGCTATGACAAACCATCGGGCCGCTACCATAGGTGGAACTATGATGACATTGTAAGGAATTAAGGAGTTCGACAAAAGCATTAAAAAGGAGATGGAATGATATGTATATAAAATCGATTAGTACTAAGAAGGATAATCTAAAGTAGCACTAGAGAAGTGAGCAAGGAAAAGTTCCACAGCCGAATAAGAAAGTTGTCCACTAGCAGAGAAATAGAGGGTTGCAAAACAGGAGGGACTAAGTCAACGGAAGGTGAAGTCATGGAAGTAGACGAAGATAAGATCGCAAGAAAAGGATTCAAGGATATACATAAAGGAGATGGACATTTAAACAATCAAGAGATCCGCTTGATTAATAAACCGAAATGACAGATAAGTGCGTCAGACTATTGAAAAGACTTATTAAGTGAGAGTCGGGCAAAGGTTAAAAGTAGAAGGAGAACCCCAAAGGAAATGATCAAAGGATATCACGTTTGATTGGAACAAGCGGCTGACAACGAGACCTCGTGGAACAAGCAACATGATGGCTCTTATTGGGAAAAAAAGGATGAATGAAGGTTATAGACAAAGGAAAGAATGAAAAGATTCGAATTCGCTGCATGACTAGAAGTTTTGGTTATTCTTCGACAAATTTCTGAATTCACCCCTAAGTTATTAGCCGAACTAAGGATCAGAAACTTTAAAAGTAAATTGAAGGAAAGGAATCATTAAAGAAGAGATTTGAGATGTTTTGATATAAGTACAAGAATTACCGTTAGTTAGCCAAGTGCCAGAAGCCCAATTGAAGGAAAGAGAAATTAAGCGAGACATTTCTGTGTTACACTAGTTGAAAGATAAAGTACCGCAAGGATTAATTCGACTGCTATAGAAAGAAAAGGATGCTAAAATGTGACCAATATTGAGGTTATCTTTAAGGAAGGAAGAATAAGAATAAGTAAACTCCAAGAAGACAAAGGCCTGGGACATCTGTAAAACGTAAGAAAGATACGTGGAGATCGAAGAGAACAAGAATTTCTGAATAAAAAGAAGATGGGATCAAAATTGGATAAAAGTATGTGGTAAGTACTGGATGAAAAGAGCATATAAGAATGTAAATGACGGAGGCTGAAGAGACAATGAGAACGATAAAGCATAAAGAGTTAGTACACGGATAGAAAGAAAAGGGACGACCTTGAGTACGAGCGTAAATTTGGCCACAAAAGAAGAAGGATAAACTGCGTAATTCGGATAAGTTCAGTTTTAAATGGACAAGTAAGACTGCAAGTAAGTAAATTAAATACAGGTAAGAACATTGACATCTACCTCAGAGCGAACTCTACCTCAACATTCGGGGATGAATGTTTTTGAAGAGGGGAGAATGTTGCACCCCGCACTTTCAGAGTATAAGCATGCCACGTACATCACCGTAGTAATGGAGTATCGGAGACGTCCCATGATGTTTTGAAAGTTACAAGCCATGGGAAGTACGTAACAATGGAGTAAAGGATGAATTACGATCTCGTAAGTCGTAACCGAGAAGGACAATCTTGAAATAGAAGAACATGATCATTATCAAGTATGATTAGTGATAAATATCATGTATTGAGAGTTTCAGAAGATTTCGAGGTCAAGAAAATTGAAGAAAATAAGTTTGACGAAAATTTGAGAAATGTTAACAGGATTTTGGGCAGATTTTTAGTCCATTTTGGATGGGCATATCTCCTAGTATATTAGGAGTTTTAAGGTGTTTCAAAAGCCTAAAATGAATTTCGTCGAGTCTAGTTTTCAATGCAATAAACCGCTCATTGATACGACATCGGAGTAGAGAATTATGGACGTTATAAGTTCGGCTGACAAAGCAGAAACGCGTGCTACAGTAACCGACTTGCTACAGTAAACTGCTACAGTGACCCCGACCCGAATTTGACCCGATATAAATGGTAATAACCCCTTTTTTCATCATATTTTGCCTAGAAAATTCCAGAAAAATCAGAAGAGGGAGTGAGAGAATCAAAAAGTGAGCAATTTTCAAGTAGCGGAGTAGTAGTTTAGGTCCGGGCAGAGCGTGATTGTGTTTGTAGTCTTGTTTTTTGGTGGATTCGGTTTGGATACTTGGCAAACACTGAAGATATTGCTGTCCTAGTAAGAATAAGATATGAATCTCTGCTTATTAATATTATTTTTGGTTTATTCATGAAGATAAAGTCATTAAATAATGGTATAGCGGGTTGGCTAGTTGTGAAAATTGAAAAACATCGTGAGGGATGTTTTATGATACATAATGGTGTTGGAGATGATGTTATGGATGTTGGTATTGTTGTTATTGTTTTTGGTTGTTTATATTATGATTTCGGGCTAGGCATATAAACAGGGGAGATGCTGCCCGAATTTCGACAGATTCTAAATGGATTTAAATTATGGGTTTAAGACAAGCATATGACGATGAGCCTAACAATAGTATGAATGATTATATATGTAGATTACGAGGCTATGAATGATCTTAAGTGAATTGCAAGACAGGAAGTAAGTTGGAAGTCGAGAAATTATCTTCCAGGTATATTAAGGCTAGTCCCTTTCTTCTAAAGGCATGATTCCTTTCTTATGAATTCTATAGGTGTTTTCCAAATGTCCCATGATCCCTTTATGTGAATCCATAAATGTTTTCCAAGAATATTCTTATTCTCAAAAGATAGAAATTCATGATTCATAGAGTTCATGATTCAAAGGCATGACTTCTTTCTTGATAATCCATAAATATTTTCCAAAATGTCCCTATTTTTTGAGTCAACGATTTATGATTCTATAAGCTTTTATGACAACAACAACGGACATGTTTTTACAATGTGAATGACGATGTTAAAGATGAGAATGTTTCTATGATGATTATGATGATGATGATTTTAATTCTAGAAATTCCAAAGCTTATGATGTTAATACTATTATGAGATTATTGAGATTATTTCATGATTTTCTCGATTTTATTCATTGTTGTTGATCTCACCTTATAATAATTGTTCCTTCAAGATGAGATATAGTGATGATGATAATTCCATAATGAAAATCGGAGGTTACAGACCTTACGCCACTCCCAAGTAGTTATAGCTTTTATTTGGCTCTCATGCATGCTTTATATATACATACATACATATATATATATATATATATATATATATATATATATATATATATATATATATATATATATATATATATATATATTATATACTTATATATATGTATATAAGTATATATATACATATATATATAGTATATATATATACTTATATATACATGTATATATGTATATATATATGTATATATATATATATATATATATATATATATATATATATATATATATGTATATATATATATATATATATATATATATATATATATATATATATATATATATATATATATATATATATATATATGTATGTATGTATATATAAAGCATGCATGAGAGCCAAATAAAAGCTATAACTACTTGGGAGTGGCGTAAGGTCTCAGAACCTCCGATTTTCATTATGGAATTATCATCATCACTATATCTCATCTTGAAGGAACAATTATTATAAGGTGAGATCAACAACAATGATAGTTATAGCTTTTATTTGGCTCTCATGCATGCTTTATATATACATACATACATACATATATATATATATATATATATATATACTTTATATATGTATATAAGTATATATATACAT
>NC_081343.1:14505265-14539600 GCF_029784015.1 Lycium ferocissimum | reverse complement strand
AGAATTTTTTTTATTTTTCATCACTCATATACATATATATATTAGTAGTGGCACATGCCATGCACATGGCAGGCCACCTTTATCTTCTTTTCTCTTTTTTTTTTTTTCCTTTCCCTCAAATTTCTTCAAATTTCTAGAATTTTCTTCAAATAATACAAGATGACTAATATGATCAACATGTCATCTAATTCCATATATATATTTCAAGCCTCCATATGGCCATATTTATAATCACTCTCATTTCATGAAATTTTTAAAGTTTTCCATAATGCTTTTTTAGTCCCAAATTTTTCCTTAATGCTTCCTTCCAACAAAATCATAAACCATTTGTCGTAAAACAAAGTCGAGAGATAACCTTGTCCATAACTCTTCGCAACCAACTTAAAAAATATTCCGACTTGCGAAATGCGAGATATAACACATCATACTTCAGAATAGTGCGCACGATAACAACCGGCCCGGGATCCGGTGAAAGATGTAATAACAGAATGCACGAAACGAGAATCGTAAGTAGCCATATGCATGACAAGCCTTTATTACAAACTCAACGAGAATAACCAAAGCGAACTATTATTTCAAAACCAAGACAATAGTCAAATCAAATTTCCTCGAATATTACTTGGGAACATATCAATACCGAACTTCCGTAACCATGGTCACGTATCAAAATCCATATGCACAAAATCCTCATTTCGGACTCAACGGATAAGTATGTAAGCACCACTCGGGGTCGAAAAAATAGTCATATTCGGTTCTTTCAAAAATAGGTCGTCAAAACTATACAAAGGAAAGTCGCGGGACCCACGGACGGCGTCGGTAATCCGAGACCGCTTATGAAAGTTAAAATCATAATACGTCATGAAATCATTTGCGAAGATATCAAAAGCGATTCGAGCCCTTTCTTGAAAAGTTACGGACGTTCGTAGTTTCGAGAATCGTTTAGGAACAAAACTCTTTGAAAACAAAACTTTTGTGCAACTTTTACGGAATTTAGTCATACAAAGGCATAAGGACCATAATTCGACTACATTAAAAATACGAATATCAAGAAACAAATAAGAATCGTTTTACGAGAGCTTATCAAAAGCAATCTAGGTTACGCACTTCATAAGTTACTGAGACATTTGTAGACATAAGATCCTTTCGGAACAAACCGTATACATAGCATTTCAAATCCAATCATATCAAAGACTTAGGGTCCATATCTTGACCACATTAAGGATGCCAACCTCAAGAAGCAAATATGAATCATAAACTTGCTCGGATTTTTAAGAATGGAATTTCCCCCGGAGCTCATAACACATCACAACTTACTTGCGTCTAGGACATGCCAAAAGGAAAGAAGGATAAGCTTCACATACCTCATTTGCTTCCTAGGCTAATCCAAACTCAAGTCTTGGGCACGCTCAAAATCTACAATAAGGTCATTAAGTACCAAACATTAGCCATAAGCACTTAAGAATCCAATCCCAAGCCATTACTTTATTCTGAAATTTGGGCAGCATTTCCCCTATAAGTTTAACAACCCCGAGAATTCAACTCGGCCAATATTACCAATAACAATACCAACAACCATTCCAACAACATCAATAATGAGTTCAAAACGCATTCTAACATTAGTAACCCTTTTCTATACAATTCGACGATATTCCATTTTCATTCAAATCAACCGCATACGATCAAACCCACACCAATATTCATACGTTCAAGTACTAATCCAAACCATTTAAACAAGATTCAAGAACGCTTCGGACAAACCACAAAATATTCAAACAATCCAAACGATGCACCATGGAACCCGAAACCTTCCAACTTCCATAGGAACCACAACAACACATTTCTTTCTTCAAAATTCACAAACTACACCAATAAACTACACTTTAACAACATTATTATCATAATTACAAGAAACTATATTTGATTCAAATTGGCTTCCAAAAACAGCCCGCAACAATTACGACACCAACTTAGATCATTAAACTCTTATTTACATCATAGAATCCATAACGATAATCAACCAAAATACCATATAAAATTAGTTCATTCCTTAACGTACCAAAACAGTTCATTTTCGGCCACACCCAACACACATATTTTTCATGACTTTCATCCAATTCTACACACTACAACAACAGCCAAACATGTTAAATACAATTAGTTCTTCACTTCCACACACACCACACATACACGGCCACACACACAACACCATATTTTCATGAACTTCATTCACTTCTACACATTTCACAACATGTACAAATCATCCCTAAAACACATAAAAGAAAGATCAAACCTTACCTTCACTTGGTTCTTCACTCGGCTAGGCTCGTGGTTTGCAAAAATAATTAGTTGCTTACTCAACAATCCCTCTATGTTATTTTACACCTTCTAAGGGTTGAAACACATGAAGAAAATAATTTTTGAAGAAAAATTTTGGTCTTCCATTTTTTTCTCCCATGAGCGTTTGCTCCTCTTTTTTTTTCTTCATGCTTCTTGAAATTTCTAGAGTGGAAGAAATGATGAATACTTGCCTTAGTTAGTCATCCATGATATATATATATATATATATATATATATATATATATATATATATATATATATATATAGCCCCAACAAATATAATATGCACACATGGCTCCCCTCATAATTTGCACTAATTAAATTTGGCCAACAAAGAGGGGGAGAGGGCCCCACACACACATGGCCACATATGGCCATTTTCATGAAATAATTAATTTCTAAAATTTCACTTCTAGCCCTTAATTTTCATGAAATGCTTAACTTTTCATAATTCACTTTTAACCCCCAAACTTTTCCTTATTCCAATTTTGCCCTTAATACTCCATACCAATAAAAAGATGAATATGCAACTTGTGCATTAAAATAAAATCAACAAAATCAAAAATTAAAAGTCTTGTCCATAACTTGTCGCAACCAACTTAGAATATTCCAACGTACAAAGTACGGGGTATAACATACAGTGAAAGGCACACTTGACAGGGGGTGAGGGTGTGACCTGCGATATTATATTTTGTATGTGAAAGGCACGCTTGACAGGGGGTGAAGGTGTCACGACCCAAACGGATGGGCCGCAATAAGTGCCCGACCACTACTGGCCAAGCACTCCTATGCTTGCACTTACTGCTCATTGACTATCACCGGCCCATACACAATCGTGAATTGGTATCGTTTCTCGAAAAATCAACATAGAGACATCGCATTGGGAACTCATGGCCAACACATACATATAAACATAAGCACTGAGAGTAACGACGCGAGCCGATTTGGCCGACACATATATACTGTACAATAAAATAAACGTTGACGAGACTGCATAACATCACGACTACATATCACTTTGTCTACGGACCTCATGGAGTACAAAGCGTAGAAATGACGGGGACAAGGGCCAGCTGTACCTATATATGTACATAACCGAATAGCATACCCTCCACAGAAGGGACGTCGGTACGAGTAATGTACTGAGTATGTAAGGCATGAATAGTAACATAGTAAGGGATGTAAAGTATGAACAATAATAGAATGGAAATATAGAGCATATCGTGAGATAAAAGAATAACCTGTACATGTGAGTGCCTCTTAGGGCGGATGTATGCATGCTAGCTTTCTTTTGAAAAACATTTTTTGTTTATATATACAGAAAATATGCCGAGGAATGTCAGCCCGATCCATTTAACCACATGTGTCCCGCGTCCGGGCATGCCACGTCCGGGATGATAAGTAACACCAACTGATCAGGTGGTCATGCGTTTATAGCGCCACTCCCTTTTTCCCCATATTCCCCATATACATAAACATATATCATATAAGCAGCATGCAGGAGAGCCCAAGGAAAGTTATGTCTCTATCGGAGTGACGTAAGGTCGATAACCTCCGATTATATTATGGAATAATCATGGTCGCTTTGTCTCACCTTGAAGGAACAATTATTATAAGCTGAGACTATTAAAGAAGAATAACATCAAGAGAAAACATAGAATAGGATGACAAATCTCATAAGGCATCAACTCATATACTTTGGAATATGTAACAATAGTCATCATCCATGAATACAATTGAGAAATCAAGAAATAGCCCAACATTTTTGTATCGTCATTGAAATCGTAAACTTGGAACCTTTAAACCCGAAATCATCATCATCATAATCATCGTAGGAAAATATTCTCATCTTTGACATCATCATTATGATTGTGAAAACAGGTTCATCGTTGTTATCATAAGAGCTCACGGAGCCATAAATCTGCGATTTAGAAAATATAAACATTTTGGAAAACATTTATGAATTATTAGGAAAGGAATTATGCCTTGGAGTCATAAACATCTAACTTTTGAAAACAAGGAAGATATGGAAACATTTATGAAGCCATAACATCAGAATCATGCCTTTGAAAGAAAGAGACGAGCCTTAACATACCTTTTTGGTCGCCTTAACTTTAACTATTCAACGCTTGGCCTCCCAGGCTCGTAAATCTATATTCAAGAAAATTTATACTATTGTTAGACTCATCTTCATAGGCCTGTCTTAAGCCCTCAAACTAACTCTTTCTAGAATCTGCTGAAATTTCAGCAGCATCTCCCCTGTTTATATGCCTAGCCCGAAATTATAATTCAGCAACCAACAACAATAACAACAACAACAACAACGACAATAACATCATTTCCAACACCAATATGTACCATAAAACATCCCACACGATATTTCACAATTTTCACAACCAACCAACTCACTATATAATTATTTAACCACTTTATCTCCGTAAATAAACTAAAATTAACATTAAGAATAGGAGATTCATACCTTATTCTTGTTAAACAAGAGATATCTTCAATATCCACCTTGAATCCATCGTAAAACCATACTAGAATCACATCCATGCATTTATCCGAGCTTCGATTAATACTCTGTCGCTTGAAAATTGCACACATTGTGATCCCATCTCTCTCTCTCTTCAATTTTCTGGAAATTTCTGGGCAAATCTAGTGAAAATAGGGTTTTTACCCTTTATATAGGGTCAAATTTGGTGGGTGTACGTAGCAGAAGCTTATACAGACGGGTCGGTTCTTGTAGCGATGCGTAGCACGCGTTTCTGCTGCGCCAATTTTGAACTTGTAACGTCCGTAATTCTCTACTCCGATGTCCTATCGATGAGCGAGTTTATTGTGTTGGAAACTAGACTCGACGAACTTTATTTTAGGCTTGTGTTTCACCTTAAAACACTTCATATGCTAAGAGATATTCGTCCCCCAATTTGAACCAAAATTTTCACACAAACATTACCCATCCTTCCTCCAAAGTCGTACTACTTCATTTCTTCCACTTATTTCCTTATAAAACCCTCCAGTATACCTTATATACATCCTTCACTTATTAAATATACTTAATAATGCTTGCTCCTTATATTCCAAAGTGATTTTACTTAACCCCAACTCAACGTACTTATGTTTCAAATTTGATAAGTTCTTCTTCGAAAATACGGGGTGTAACATTCTTCCCCCCTTAAAGACATTCGTCCTCGAATGTTGTAGTTTACAACCCATAACAACATCTTTGATTCGTTAGAATAATTATTTTTACTTTAGGGTCCGATTACCATTTGCATAACTATAACTTGGATCGAGTCTCTTCTCATTCTTCCTTAACTCTTTTATTGCCTTCAGTCATCTTCTTTCACTTCTTTGTCCTCATGTACATGATTGGAAATTAACTAGCATTTCACTCTTGTTCCTTCTCCATTATGGTAGTCTTGACTTGCCGTGCCATAACTATCCATCGTCCTGTAAGTACTCCTTTTTTTTTCTCGCTCCTTGTTTCCTTGTTAGTGGGAAACTACCTTTCTCCCTTTATGGCGCCCTCTTTGTGTTTACTCCTTCGGTGCCATCTCGGGCTATCCTTTTTTGTACCCGTTGATTTTAGATATACACTGTACCGATTTTTTTTTTTTTATAGTCTATTAGTCAGACTCTCTAATCCTTACATCCTTGCCGCCATCTCTTTTACCCTTACATTACAAATGTTTATCTAGCATAACTGTGTCGCTAGTGAACCTAATGGTTATGTTCCTTTCTAAGGCCAGTTATATCATTATCCGAAATACATATATACGTAATGTTTCTTCGCTGTTTATTATCCTTCGCAGTCCAGTTACACTTATGGCAAACTTATAATCCGAGTTCACCTAATTTCATAGCTCGCAACATCTTCGAGCTCCTGCTACAACTTTTTCTTTACTTCCATCCCTCACATCTATCAATACAATCCCAGAAACATAGGACTAATGAAGTTATCCGTAGCCCATTGATGTTGACCATTATATACACTCACCTTATGCTTGTTCCTTCAAGGTGAGGCAGAATGCTTATGAATGCTCCATAATGAAATCGAGGGTCCACGACCTTATGTCACCCCGGTAGAGTATGATTATCTATGAGCCTCTATGCATGCATTATGATGAGTTATGATAAGTATATTATGATGAGCATATGATGATATTACACCGCGCCTATATGATCGGGCAGTCACCGCCAAGGCGGGCAACCATGGCCAGATGGCATGGGCAGACACCACTAGTGGGCGGCATGAGATGGTACCCCGGACGTGGGAGGCCTGGACGCAGGCTAATGCTAATGCTAATGTTATTGATTATCACACCGTACCTATATGGTCGAGCAGCTTATACATTTATGCATATATGATATGATGATGAATACGAAAGTAAGCCAGCTTGTATTATTTCTTTTATGATTCAGTCAGTCTCAGATTGCTCCTTATTTGATGCCTCCTCATTTCATTGATGTTTCATTATTGTTTGTGCCTTACATACTCAGTACAATATTCGTACCATCCTTTTGTTTGAATGTTTGTGTTCATGCCCACGGAGACGGAGGAGGTGATCCAGTTCATAGAGCCGTTAGGCGGTTGAGAGCACTCCACTTTTCCGGAGGTGCCATTGATTATTCTTTTGGTACATATATGTATATATTTTGGGCATGGCGGGGTCCTGTCCCGTCCATATATCTAGTACTCTAGTAGAGGCTCGTAGATACGCAGTGTGGGTAGTATGGTCTCACAGTCTTCATGTATATGCATGTATATATAATATTTTGATAGCCGAAGGGCTTATGTTTATAAAAGTAAATATGTTTCAAATGTTAGTAGTTTTCTATGATTATGAGCATACATTATAAAGGAGAGCAGATGAGTATCAGAATGAGTGGTGTTCGGTGGTTAGCCCCGGATACCCGTCATGGCCCGTAGCCCGGGTCGTGACAGAAGTAGTATCAGAGCAGTTCAGTCCTAGGAAGTGTCTATGAGCCGTGTCTAGCAGAGTCTTGTTTATGGTGTGTTGCGCGCCACGCTAATAGACATGAGGCTATAGGGTATTTAGGAAAAATGACCATCTTTCTTCTTATGAGATCATGCGATAGAGCTGTGCATAAGCTTTTATTCTCCCTAATAGTATGTTGTGATTTCAGAAATGCCGCCAAAAGGAAAAGCTAAAGCCACCCAGAAGGGCAAGACTACGATGAAAAGGCCGGCAGAAAGAGAGCCGCCTGCGATTGTAGAGGAGAATGATTCACATAATGAGGCCCTATCTAATGCCTCCACTACTCCGCCTATTACGGAAGAACAAGAAGGGGCATCAGTTCCAGCTCCTATGCCTCTAGTTCCTCCGCCAGCTACTTCGGGTCAGCAAGTGACCGAGGCCATTCATTTATTGACGCAGTTGATTGCCGCCCAGGCACAGCGGCAGAATGCGGGCCCAAGTGATCGGTCGGCTAGCACTAGAGCCCGTGACTTCATGAGTTTAAATCCTCCGAAATTCTTTGGGTCAAAGCCGGATGAAGATCCGCAAGGCTTCATTGATGAGATATTGAGAACATTGCGGATTATTCATGCTTTCGAGACCAAATCTGTGGAGTTGGCATCATATAGACTCCGGGATATGGCGGTATTATGGTATAATAATTAGATAGCATCGAGGCAAGAGAATGCGCCTCCTCCCGTGTGGCAAGAATTCTTAGATGCTTTTATTCGCCACTATTTGCCACCCGAGGTTCGTCGAGCTAGGGCGGATAGGTTCTTAAATTTGAAGAAAGGGAATATGAGTGCCCGGGAATATAGTCTTCAATTTAATTCTTTGGCTAGATATGCCCGTTTGTGGTGGCGAGCATGGACGATAGGGTGCATTGATTTGTGAGTGGCTTAGGGCCACATTTGTTTAAAGATTACTTAACGACTTCATTGCAAGATGGGATGGACATTTCCCGCATTCAAGCCCATGCCTAAAATCTTGAAGGGCAACAACCTCCGCAAAGGGGTGATCGTGATATTGATAGGGTGCAAAGCAAAAGGGCCAGATCTATGGGCACAGGCAGTGATTACAGAGGGGGATCAAGGCTAACACATTCCAGATATTCAGGCCAGTCGGTGACTAGTGCACCTCCCCAATTTGCGGGTAAGAGATTTGACCGCTCCTTTCGTTCAGGACAGGGTCAGAGTTCGAGGGCCTCAGGTTCACAGTTTGGGGGAGACTATAGTCAGAGGAGACCTTCGGTACCGCGATACAGTCAGTGCGGTAGATTACACTCCAGACAGTGCCACCAGGGTTCAGATGCTTGTTATACTTTTGGCCAGGTTGGGCACATGATGAGAGATTGCCCGTCGATGAGTGGTAGAGTTGGGGTCCAGCCTACAGGATCAGCGGCTGGTTCTTCTTCAATGCGCCGGAAGGGCGGACTCTCATTCCCGGAGCCGAGGTAGAGGCGGGGGGAGTGTCTAGTTCGGGTGCCACTCGGCCCGACTTGTGCTTTAGTCGGACGACGAATCTCAAGTCCTCCCCGGATGTGGTTACAGGTACATTGTCTGTATTTTCTCATGATGTGTATGCATTGATAGATTCGGGTTCCACATTATCATATATTACTCCATATGTTGCTAATCGTATTGGGGTGAAACCCGAGCCAATTAAGACTTTTGAGGTATCTACTCCGGTTGGTGATCCCGTGATAGCTAGACAAGTATACAGAGATTGTGTAATTGTGATATGTGATCGCCGAACTAAAGCTGACTTAGTTGAGCTAGAAATGCTAGATTTTGATGTGATTATGGGTATGAATTGGTTGGCCTCATGCTATGCTAATGTTGATTGCCGAATGAAATTAGTTCGATTTCAGTTTTCGGGAGAGCCCGTACTTGAATGGAAGGGTAACACGGCGACTCCAAGAGGTAGGTTTATTTCCTACCTCAAAGCAAGGAAGATGATGGCCAAGGGCTATATTTATCATTTAGTTCGAGTTCATGATACCGAAGCAGAGTCGCCAACTTTCCAATCCGTTCCGGTAGTGAGTGAGTTCCCGGATGTATTTCCAGATGAACTTCGGACCTTACTCGAAGAGAATTGATTTCGCCATTGATGTGTTGCGGACACTAAGCCTATTTCTATTCCTCCTTATCGAGATGGCTCTAAATTAAAGAGTTAAAGGCACAGTTGAAGGACTTGCTTGAGAAGGGGTTTATTAGACCCAGTTCATCACCGTGGGGAGCACCAGTTTTGTTCGTAAGGAAGAAAGACGGTTCCCTACGAATGTGCATTGACTATAGACAGTTGAATAAAGTGACGATAAAGAACAGATATCCTCTTCTGAGAATTGATGATTTATTTGACCAGCTATAGGGTGCCAAGTGGTTTCCAAGATAGATTTGAGATCAGGTTATCAAGTGAGAGTTAGAGAAGAAGATATTCCCAAGACAACTTTCAGAACAAGATATGGCCATTATGAATTTCGAGTGATGTCGTTTGGGCTAACTAATGCTCCGGCAGTGTTCATGAATTTGATGAATAATGTGTTTAGGCCTCTTTTGGACCTATTCATGATAGTATTTATTGATGATATTCTGGTGTATTCTCGCACAGAATCAGAACATGAAAATCATTTACGTATTGTTCTTGGAATTCTTCGAACTCGAGAATTGTATGTGAAATTTTTAAAGTGCGAGTTTTATGTTAAATTCTGTGACATTTCTGGGTCATGTGATTTCTGATGATGGCATTCGAGTTGACACTTAGAAGATTGAGGCTGTGAAGACTTGGCCGAGGCCTACGACGCCTACAGAAGTTTGTAGTTTTCTGGGATTGGCAGGTTATTATAGAAGATTCGTAGCGGGCTTTTCATCTATTTCGGCCCGGGTGACGAAGCTAACCCAGAAGTCAGTTAAATTTCAGTGGAATGATGCTTGTGAGCGTAGCTTCCAAGAGTTGAAGGACAGGTTAACCTCAGCTCCAATCTTAACACTTCCAGAAGGGCCGGATGGCTATGTTGTGTATTGTGACGCTTCTGGCATGGGGTTAGGATGTGTACTGATGCAGCATGGTAAAGTTATTGCTTATGCTTCGAGACAGTTGCAGAAACATGAAAAGAACTACCCAACTCACGATCTTGAATTGGCTGCAGTTATTCATGCATTAAAAATGTGGAGACATTACTTGTATGGTGTGCATGTTGATATCTACACAGATTACAAGAGTCTCCAATACATTTTCAGACAGAAGGAGTTGAATCTGCGACAGAGGCGGTGGTTGGAATTATTGAAGGATTATGATGTCAATATCTTATACCACCCCGAAAAGGCAAATGTAGTAGCTGACGCGCTTAGCCACCGATCAATGGGCAGCTTATGTGAAGTCCCTTCGGAGAAGAAAGAAATGATTCATGAACTCCACCAATTAGCTAATCTTGGGGTACGCTTAATTTATTCCGGTGATGCAGGAGTTAGTGTTAATAATCCCACAGTTTCGTCCTTGGATATGGAAGTGAAAGAGCGACAATATGAAGATCCTCAATTGAACCATTATAGAGATGCATGTCATGAAAAAGAGAAGTCTCCATTTGAAACCTCTATAGAGGGAGTTCTTAGATACCGAGACAGGTTATGTGTTCCAAATGTAGCAGAATGGGCCATGACGGGTATCCGGGGCTAACCACCGAACACTACTCGTTTCGTTAGCTATAGCCATTCATTCATAATATATGCTCAAATTCATGGAAATGTATCACCATTGGAAACATATTTACTTTTATAGACATAAACCTTTAGGTCATCAAAATAATACATATACTTACATATACATACATATACATGAACACTATGGGACCATACTACCCACACATGCGTATCTACGAGCCTCTACTGGAATACTAGACATATAGACGGGACAGGACCCCGTCGTGCCCAAATTCATGGATATATACATATATGTACCAAAAGAATAATCAATAGCACCTCCGGAAAATGGAGTGCTCACAAATCAGCTACTGGCTCCTAAGGATCAGCACCGTCTCCCTGCCTACCTGTGGGCATGAACACAGCGTCCAAAGAAAACGGACGTCAGTACGAATATTGTACCGAGTATGTAAGGCAAGAATGAAATAAGCATAGTCAGGAAATCATAAATCATGAGATGAGGACATAACCTGTATATTCATTTACATATAGATACATTTCATGTACATAAGTCATACGTAAGCATATCATATACACTATCATAGCGTGTGCCTTATCATGTCACATATACATCATCATAACATACAAGTATCATCACATCAATCATACATCATCATGTCGTTAACCCGCGTCCGGGTAACCATCATATGCAGCCCACTAGTGGTGGTCATGTCCGCCCTTTTCTCGGTGCGGTGGAATCATAGCAGCCCGCCGTAGCGGTGACATGTCCGGCCAATTAGGCGCGGTGGAATCTCAAGCAGCCCGCCGTAGCGGTGACATGTCCGGCCAATTAGGCGCGGTGGAATCACATCATCATACATACCATACATTTCATATATTTGTCATCATACATCATACATCATCATAGACTCATCACTATCATTCATTTCATAGACATATCGTACATCGTCATCATACATATTATTTCATTATTTGTCTCATAAGCTTGTCATAATTCTACCATATTTAGCATCCTTAGTTACATATACACATACATATCATCAACACATGCATTCGAGCTTAAGGACAACTATATCTATGTCGGGGTGACATAAGGTCGTGAACCCCCGATTATGCTATGGAATAAGCATAAGCATCATATCTCACCTTGAAGGGATTTACAATTTAAGGTGAGTACAGATAGGAAAGAGCATCAATGGATCATAGTCGTTATCATTAACGTCGTAGGTACATTATATCGTAATCTCAAGAATCTTTAGGCCTAAACTTATCATTCTCATATTCACCTACGTAGTTTCTTATCTTGTCTAACTATTCATGAGCATAGGCCTTTAACCTTTGGGACGTAGGAATTCATGAAGGAGGAAGGAAATCATACATAAGATTCATGCCTTAGAAAGAAGGGTAAAGCCTCACATACCTTTGTCGTTTACTATTCTATCATTTGCTCGTCCTCCTTTAATGTTGCTCCTTACCTTCAAGAGAGTTCGTATCAACATTAGCTAGGCAATTACAAAAACGCTTTTTAAGGC
The DNA here is from genome assembly GCF_029784015.1 of Lycium ferocissimum. Lineage (NCBI taxonomy): Eukaryota > Viridiplantae > Streptophyta > Magnoliopsida > Solanales > Solanaceae > Lycium > Lycium ferocissimum. Next base: position 14,527,087 of record NC_081343.1, on the reverse strand, counting down.
TAAAGAAAATTGGGCAACATTTCCTTTGTTTATACTACTTTCCGCCATATTCCATATCAACTCCCAACATTTATAACTACAATCACAATATCACTAATAACAATCGTCATTTATTCACATGATTCGCATTTCATCATTTCACCTCAATTTTCCATATTCATGACTAAAGTTCATTATCACGTTCCTTCACATATAATACTCATTCCACGCTCTAGATATCATTTATAACACATTTATAATCTCAACACAACCATTTTCATGATTCATCTCAACTACTATTCCACAATGACATTATTCACCCATTTATACCCCATTTTCTATAATCTTCTACCATCCATGTGTTTCAACTTATTCATACTTAAAACAACATAGAAAGACCATAAAACTTACCATAATGATGAAGCAATAGACTTTGAATGATAATACACCCTTTGCACAAAAACCCTATTTTCACCTTTCTTGGATTTCTTGACCTTGGTGGCTTTAAGAGGTTTCATAGGCTTGATTCACTTCAAATCTTGTTATTGATCCTTGATTCCCTTTGTTTTCTTGTGGATGAAATGTTTGGAAGGTTCTAGAGGTGTGGAGAGGTTGAAGTCGTGTATGGAAATGAAATAAATGAAGTGGACTCACATTTAAAGACTTGGAATGAACTCAGCCGGTGGGACTTCCACGGACAGCTTCACGGTCCGTGGAACCCTTTGTTGGCCGTGGAACTGGTCGTGGTTCATGACCAGCCAGCCATCTTCTCTGCTGGCTGTTCCACGGACACATCCACGGTCCGTGGATCATGGTGCTTGTCCACGGAACATGGTCGTGGAACTCACAGTTCCACCAGAATGGTTCCCGTCATTTCGTTTGACCTCCAATCCTTATGGAACCTTCTTAGCACTTGTTTGTCACTTCATTATCAACCTAAGGGATGTTATAACTCTTCTCCACAACATCCTTAGGTTACCACTAATTCAATGCTCATAGTTTTTGTCCAACGCACTAACTTATAACTCGCTTTCCTTTAGCAACTTTCTTTCCTCTACTCGGATGTCTTTGGAAATCTTAGTTAGGATCGTCAAATCTATTCCTTACTTTTTCCAAACCTCATATACGCCGTATCCGTCATTAGTCCATTCAATGTACACTAAGGGGAAATTTTCCGAGGTTTAACATTCTTCCCCCCTTTTGGAACATTCGTCCTCGAATGTTAAGTCGTCGGGGATTCTAGAAAAATTTTGCCAGAGTTTCCCCTGTAATATGGCAATACCATCCTGTCACAACAGCCCATAATATCATTGCCTCACAGGGCCACAACATAATAGCAATATAAACTGGCCTCACACGACCTATACGCATAAAAGAAAAGCATACATACCTTATCATGTCGACGTCTCGTCATAGATCTCTTCTAGGGGCTGAAACAAATGCGGATATGTGGATTTCATCTTCTCCTATGCTTCCCAAGTCATCTCTTCCCGATTGTTATTTCGCCATAAGATTTTAACTGAAGCCACTTCCTTATTCCGAAGCTTCCGTACTTGCCTGTCTAATATGGCAATAGGCATTTCTTCATAGGCTAGCTTCCCCGTAATCTGAACATTATCTATTGGCACAATATTTGTGGGATCTCCAACACATTTGCGAAGCATGGAGACATGGAATACTGGGTGAACTAATTCAAGCTCTGAAGGCAATTCTAATTCATACGCCAATTGACCCACTTTGCGGGTGATTTTGTAGGGTCCAATATATCGAGGACTTAACTTTCCTTTCTTGCCAAATCTCATCACCCCTTTCATCGGTGATACTTTAAAGAACACCCAATCATTAACTTAAAATTCTAAATCTCGCCGGCGGTTATCCGCATAGGATTTTTGGCGACTTTGAGCTGTCAATAATCGATCTCGGATCATCTTGACTTTTTCTACCGCTTGTTGAATCAACTCGGGGCCTATCAATTGCACTTCTCCGACATCAAACCATCCAATTGGAGATCTAAATTTCCTTCCATACAAAGCTTCATATGGAGCCATTTGGATACTGGAATGATAGCTATTATTATATGCGAACTCGATTAGGGGTAAGTGGTCATCCCAACTACCACCAAAATCTAGTACACATGCTCGTAGCATATCCTCCAAGGTCTGTATAGTACGCTCGGCTTGCCCGTCAGTTTGCAGATGAAATGCTGTGCTGAGCCTTACTTGAGTACCTAGAGCTTCTTGGAAGGATTTTCAGAATTTAGCTGTAAACTGTGCTCCTCTGTCCGTAATAATAGATATTGGAATACCGTGAAGTCTCACAATTTTCTTAAGGTATAACCTTGCATAATCTTCTGCTGAGTAAGTGATTCTGACTGGGAGAAAATGAGCTGCTTTCGTCAACCTGTCCACAATCACCCATATAGAATCATATTTTCCTCGGGAACGGGGCAATCCTATAATAAAGTCCATATTGATCACTTCCCATTTCCACATAGGAATTTCCATCGCTTGTAATAAGCCTCCTGGCTTTTGGTGCTCTACCTTCATTTGCTGACAATTTGGACATTGTGCTACAAATTCTGCTATGTCTCTTTTCATACCATCCCACCAATACATCAATGTAAGATCATGGTACATCTTTGTCGTTCCTGGATGGATAGAGTACCGAGAATAGTGAGCTTCTTCTAGGATTCGACAACGTAACTCTGCCACATTTGGAACACATAACCTGCCTCGGTATCTAAGAACTCCTTCTGTGGAAATTTCAAATGGGGACTTCTCTTTTGGAAACTTCACACCTTTATAATACTTCAATTTGGGATCCTCGTATTGGCGCTCTTTTATTTCTGCATCCAAGGACGAAACTGTGGGATCATTGACACTAATTCCTGCATCACCTGAATCAATTATGCGTACTCCAAGACTTGCTAACTGATGGAGTTCATGGATCATTTCTTTCTTTTCCGCGGGGACTTCACATAAGCTACCCATAGATCGGCGACTAAGCGCATCAGCTACTACATTGGCTTTTCCGGGGTGGTATAGAATATTAACATCATAATCTTTCAATAATTCTAGCCACCGCCTCTGCCGTAGATTCAGCTCCTTCTGTTTGAAGATGTATTGGAGACTCTTATGATCTGTATAGATATCAACATGCACGCCATACAAATAATGTCTCCATATTTTCAATGCATGAATAACTGCAGCTAATTCGAGATCATGAGTTGGGTAGTTCTTTTCATGTTTTCGCAGCTGCCTCGAAGCATAAGCAATGACTTTTCCATGTTGCATTAATACACATCCTAGCCCCACGCCGGAAGCATCACAATATACAACATAACCATCCGGCCCTTCTGGGAGTGTTAAGACTGGGGCTGAAGTCAACCTGTCTTTTAACTCTTGGAAGCTACGCTCGCAAGCGTCATTCCACTGAAATTTTACTGATTTCTGGGTTAACTTCGTCAATGGGGCTGAGATGGATGAAAAGCCCTCTACAAATCTCCTGTAATAACCTGCCAAACCCAGAAAACTATGAACTTTTGTAGGTGTCGTAGGCCTCGGCCAAATCTTCACAGCCTCAATCTTCTGAGTGTCAACTCTAATACCATCATCTGAAATAACATGACCCAGAAATGTCACAGAATTTAACCAGAACTCACACTTTGAAAATTTTGCATACAATTCTCGAGCGCGAAGAATTTCAAGGACAATACGTAAATGGTCTGCATGTTCTGATTCTGTGCGAGAATACACCAGAATATCGTCAATGAATACTATCACAAATAGATCCAAGAGAGGCCTGAATACATTATTCAATAAATTCATGAATACCGCCGGGGCATTAGTTAGCCCAAACGACATCACTCGAAATTCGTAATGGCCATATCTTGTTCTGAAAGCTGTCTTGGGAATATCTTCTTCTTTGACTCTAACTTGATGGTAACCCGATCTCAGGTCTATTTTAGAAAACCACTTGGCACCCTGTAGCTGATCGAATAAATCATCAATTCTTGGAAGAGGATACTTGTTCTTTATCGTCACTTTATTCAACTGTCTATACTTAATACACATTCGTAGGGATCCATCTTTCTTTTTCACAAATAGGACTGGCGCTCCTCACGATGATGAACTGGGTCTAATGAACCCCTTTTCAAGCAAATCTTTCAACTGAGCCTTTAAATCTTTCAATTCTGCCAGAGCCATTCGATAGGGAGGAATAGAAATAGGCTCGGTATCCGGCAACACGTCGATTGCAAACTCAATTTCCCTTTCTGGAAGAAGGCCTGGAAGTTCATCTGGGAATACATCCGGGAACTCATTCACTACCGGAACAGATTGGAAAGTTGGCGATGTTGCCTCGGTGTCACGAACTCGAACTAAATGATAAATATAGCCCTTAGCTATCATCTTCCTCTCTTTAAGGTAGGAAATAAACCTACCCCTTGGAGTTGCTATATTACCTTTCCATTCAAGCACGGGCTCTCCCTGAAATTGAAATCGAACCAATTTCATTCGGCAATCAACATTAGCATAACATGAGGCCAACCAATCCATACCCATTATAACATCAAAGTCTAGCATTTCTAGCTCAACTAAATCAGCTTTGGTTTGGTGATCACATATCACAATTATACAATCTTTATACACTTGTTTAGCTATCACGGGATCACCAACTGGAGTAGACACCTCAAAGGGCTCAATTAGCTCGGGTTTCACCCCAATACGATTAGTAACATAAGGAGTAATATAAGACAGCGTAGACCCCGGATCTATCAATGCATACACATCATAAGAGAACACAGTCAATGTACCTGTAACCACATCTGGGGACGACTTGAGACCCTGCCGTCCGGCTAAAGCATAGCGGGGCTGTGTGGCACCTGAAGTAGCTGCTCCCCATCGGCCTCTACCTCGGCCCGATGATATCTGGGGAGTTTGCCCCGTCGGGCGTATTGAAGAGGAACCTGCTACTGACTTTGTGGGCTGAACCCCACCTCTGCCATATCTCGAGGGACAATCTCGCATCAAATGTCCGGTCTGCCCATAAACATAACAAGCGTCCGTGCCCTGGCGACATGGTCCTGAGTGTAATTTTCTGTACTGACTGCATCGAGGAACTGGTGGTCTCCCCTGACTGTAATCTCCCCCAAACTGAGAACCTGGGGCCCTCAAACTCTGGCCCTGTCCTGAACAAAAAGAGCGATTAGATCTTCTGCCAGTAAACCAGGGAGGTGCGCTCGTCACTGACTGGCCCGAATGCCTAGAATATGTCTGCCTCGATCCCCCTCTGTATTCACTACCTGTGCCCATAGATCTGGCCCTTTTGCTTTGCCCCCTATCAACATCACGATCACCCCTCTGCGGAGGTTGCTGTCCTTCAAGATTCTGGGCATGGGCCTGGATGCGGAAAATGTCCATTCCGTCTTGCAAAGAAGCGGTCAAACAATCTTTAAACAAATGTGGCCCTAATCCACTCACAAATCTATGCACCCTGTTGCCCATGTCGGCTACCATAGTAGGAGCATATCTAGCCAAGGAATTAAATTGAAGGCTATACTCTCGGGCGCTCATGTTACCTTGCTTTAAATTTAGAAATCTATCTGCTCTAGCTCGGCGGACCTCGGGCGGCAAATAATGGCGAATGAAAGCATCAACAAATTCTTGCCACACGGGAGGAGGCCCATTTTCTTGCCTCGATGCTATCCACTTGTTGTACCATAAAACCGCTACATCCCGGAGTCTATATGATGCCAACTCCACCGATTCGGTCTCGGAGGCATGAATGATCTGTAACGTTCTCAACATTTCATCAATGAAGCTTTGTGGGTCTTCATCCGGCTTTGACCCGAAGAATTCCGGCGGATTGAGACTCATGAAATCAGGGGCTCTAGTACCAGTCAACCGATCACTTGGGCCCGCATTTTGCCTTTGTGCCTGAGCGGCAACCAACTATGTTAATAAATGAATAGCCTCAGTCACTTTTTGACCCGAGGTAGCCGGTGGAGGAACTGGAGGAATAGGAGCTGGGACAGAAGACCATTTTTGTCCTTCCGTGATAGGCGGAGTAGCGGAGGCATTAGATGGGGCCTCGTGATGTGACTCTCCCTCATCTACATTCATAGGCTGCTCTCTTCCCGCCCGCCTCCTGGTCGTAGTCTTGCCCCTCTGGACGGCTTTAGCTTTTCCTTTTGGCGGCATTCTGAAATCACAACACACTCATTAGGGAGGATTAAATCTTATACTCAGCTCCATCGCACGATCTCATGAAAAGAATGATGGTCATTTTTCCTAAATGACCTGTAGCCTCTTGTTTATTAGCGTGGCGTGCAACACACCATAAACAAGACTCTACTAGACACGGCTCGTAGTGTCATATCCCGTATTTTGTACATTGGGATATTTTAAGCTAATCGCGATAAGTTAAGGACAAGGCTATTTTTCGATTTTGTTTTAATGCACAAGTTGGTTATAAATTTTATTGGTATGAAAATATTAAGGAAAATAAGGGGTTAGAAATTAATTACTTCATGAAAAAAAGCCACATGTGGCCGTGTGGGCTCCCACCCATGGCTTGGCCAAATTTGATTGCCTTAAGCCATGAGTGGGGCATGTGTCCACCTTGTAGGGGCTATATATATAGATAAGTGATGACAAAGCAAGACATATTCATCATTTTCACAACTTGAGAAACTTGGAAAAGAAGGGAGAAACATTCGGCCATGGCTAGCCGAATTTGGTGTCCATGAATCTTGATCAAAAAATAATTTCTTCTAGTATTCCAACCAATTGGAAGGTCCCTAGTAACGTGAAGTTGTTGTTGTAGCAATCAAAACATTCATTCTTGCAATTTACAAACCCTAGCCAAGTTGAGAAGTTAAGGGGTAAAGGTAAGGTTTAATCTCCTTTTACATGTGTTATGGATGGCTTGTGCATGTTGTAGTATCTAGAAATGAATGAAATTCATGGAACCATATGTGTTGGTGTTGAGCCGTGTAGGAGTTGTTTTGTGTAGGAGTGATGAACTAAATTTATTTAGTATTTTTGGTTGTTGTTGTTGTGGATTCTATGATGTAAATGAAGGTTTAATGGTTCAAGTTGGAGTTGTAATTATTTGTGGGCTGTTGTAGAAGCTAATATGATGTTAATATCATTTCTTGCATTTGTGTGAATTATGTTGTTAACGTGTGGTTGTCGGTATAGTTCAAGAATTTGGAAGCGAGGAATGCGTTGTTGTTATTCTTATTGAGTTTGGAAGATTGCGGGTGGTGTTGTATGTGGTTGATTTGAATGTAAATGAAGTGCCGTCGAATTATGTAGAAGGGAGTTACTAACGTTAGAATACGTTTTGAATTAATTATTGATGTTGTTAATATGGTTGTTGGTATAGTTGTTGATGATTTGGCTGAGTTGGATTCTCGGGGTTTATTGAATTTATAAAGGAAATGCTGTCCAAATTTCTTTAAATGAAGTGCTAGCTTAGGATTGGATTCTTAAGTACCTATAGCTAATGTTTGGTAGCTACTGACGTTGTTGTAGATCTTGGGAAGCCCAAGACTTGAGTTCGGATTAGCTTAAGAAGCGGACAAGGTATGTAAAGCCTATCCCTTCTTTCTTTTGGCATGTCTTAGATGTAAGTGAGATACGATACGAGCCTTGGGGTAACTCTATTCATAAGTTCCGAGCATGTTTACGACTCTTATTCACTTCTTGATATTAGCATTCTTAATATAGTCGAGCTATTGCCCTCGAGTCTTTTGTATGATTGGATAGTACATGATGCATATAGAGATCCTATTCCTAAAGGATTCTATAATGAATAATGTCCGTAACTTTCATAGGCGGCCTCAGATTGATTTGATACGTTCGTAGAGGGTTCTATAGCGAATGATGTCCGTAACTTTCATAGGCGGGCTACTTTGATACATGTCTGATCCCCGAGTCTTCCCAACACAACTTTCTAGCGACATTTAGAAAGAGCGTAATCGCTATCGTATTAATACTCGAGCGTTGATTACTTACTTACCTATCGAGTCTCAAAAGATGATTTTATATGCATAGGGCTATTCACTATTCTGTTTGTGCATTCTGTTTTCGCATCTTTCTCCGAGTCCCGCACTAGCGCGCCGGGTACAGTATATATATATGTATATCATGGTGTTATGATGTGTTATGGCGTTATGCTGTGCTATGGAGTTATGCTGTGTTACGGAGTTATGCTGTGATACGGAGTTATGCTGTGTTACGGAGTTATCTTCGTGATATGGAGTTATGCTTTCGTGTTCGGAGTATGCTTTGTGTTATGGCGCCAAAGACTGGGTGGCGACCATGTTCACCGAGTCCTATAATGGGCCGGATATATGTATATGATATTGACATGCATGATTTGTATTTCAAACGCAAGCATTTTGGTATTTTGATTATTGCGCTCACTTTCTGTACTTCTTACTTTGATTATAACCCCGTTTATATATACTCGCACACATCTCGTATCGACCCCCTTTCTTCGGGGGTCCGCGTTTCATGCCCGCAGTACGTACGCTCGTTTGGTGATCCGCCGTGGATATCTATTCTCGCTATCTTGGAGCGCTCCCTTGTTCCGAGCATGTACTTTGGTACGTACACTTTCGTTGTATATATATACGTATATTTTCGATTCCCGTCATATGATTCTCGTTGTTACTATTGAGGTCCGTAGACATATGTGTGGGTAATAGTTACCGTTCGCCGTGTCCGTATGATTTATGTTTTGGGCGGTCCCATTCGCCGTGGCAGCCTTATCGGCTTGCGTATGTATATATGTTTTGGGATACTGCATGATATGATAGCCTTGTCTGCTTATGTGCGTTATTATCTGTTGAAAGTTGTAATCTCTCAGGGACAGGTAACTATGATATATATGCGTATATGTATAAGTTCTTAGTATGCTAGTTGTGGACTGGCTATAGTAACAGGTGTGTACGAGTGTCCAGCTCGGGCACTAGTCACGGCCTACGGGGTTGGGTCGTGACAAAAGTGGTATCAGAGCGGTTCATCCTCGGAGTGTCTACAGACCGTGTCTAGTAGAGTCTTGTTTATCGGTGTGTTGTGCACCACATCTATAAACAGGAAGCTACAGGACATTTAGGATGTTATCTTTTTCTTTTTCTTCCTGCTCTGGATCGTGCGATAGAGCTGTATTATCAGGATAATTCCTCCCTAACGGATTATTATGTTTACGAAGAATGCCTCCAAAGAAAGCGACACCGCCCCGTGCAGGCAAGTCGCACAGGAGATACTAGCCAGGCCCGGAGAGTTACTAGGGCCAGTGCCCAGCCTGTGCCTGAGGTTATGCTCCCGTCAGCAAGCTCTGCTACACCGCCACTACTAGAGGAGCTTGGAGCGGCGAGAATCGCAGTCGTGAGGCGGCTCCACCGCCCGTTCCCGAGGTCCCGCATGCGAGCCTCCCCCTCCTCGGCCCGGGGGCGGAGGATAGGCTATGAGAGATGCGGTCCGCGCTTGTCGACCGGATTAGTGGCGTAGGCGGGGCTCGCAGGCACGGATTAGGAGGTGATTATGCGGACAGACATGATAGTCTGAGGGCCCGTGATTTCTTGACCTGTAATCCCCCAGAGTTCTACGGGTCAAAGCCCGGGGAGGACCCCCAGGAGTTTATTCGACAGATGCAGCGCACGCTGAGGATAATCAGAGCTTCTGAGACTGAGTCTGTCGAGCTGGCTTCGTATCGGTTGCGTGATGTAGCTGTTAATTGGTATGAGTCCTGGGAGTTGTCTAGGGGCGAGGGTGCTCCCCCAGCAGTGTGGGATGAGTTCACACAGGCCTTTCTTGGCCACTTTCTACCGCCGGAGACGAGGCGAGCCGGAGTTCATAGATTTCTACATCCGAGGCGAACGGCGAGGAGTGTTCGGGATTATAGCCTCGAGTTTGATTCTTTTGCTAGACATGCGCCTACTATTGTGGCTGATATGGCTGATAGAGTGCATCATTATGTGATGGGGCTGGATCGTTACTTGATTGATAGTTGTATGATAATGGCTTCTCAGCCCGGTATGGATATTGCTCGAGTACAGGCGTATGCACAGGGGATGGAGGATCGACATAGAGGGCGTCAGCCCGACAGAGATCATGACAGGAGCCAGCCCAAGAGGGCTAGATCGGCCGGTTATTCTCGGGAGTCTCGAGGCGGCGGCCCTCGGCCAGCGGATAGTAGATATCCTTCTCAGCCAGCACGGAGTACACCTCCACAGTTCACGGGTAGGAGATCCGATAGTACCGGGTACTCAGGAGCAGGTCAGAGCTCTAGGGCTTTGGGTTCGCAGGTGAACAGAGGTTCCGCCGGGTCGAGGCCACCCATGCCTCGGTGTTCTCACTGTGGGAGGCATCACCCTGGGGAGTGTTATCGTGCTACGGGTGCTTGTTTTTCTTGTGGCCGTCAAGGCCATATTATGAGAGAGTGTCCGTTTGGGGGTAGTCCAGGTGGTGCAGCTCAGCCTACTGGGTCGGTTGTTTGTTCATCTTCCTCTTCTGTAGCTATGCGCCCTGTGGGGCGGGGTATGCCGACACCAGCAGGCCGCGGTAGAGGTCGTGGCGGAGCTTCCAGTTCTAGCGGTCCCTCGAACCGCATATATGCCTTGGCTAGCCGACAGATCGGGGAGGCGTCACCAAATGTGGTTACAGGTATACTATTGATCTTCTCCGGATATATATGCATTGATAGACCCGGTGCTCTACTTTATCGTATATTTCTCCCTTGTTGCTAGTAGAATTGGGATAAAACTCGAACCGATAGAACCATTCGAGGTAGCTAGACCGGTAGGAGATTCTGTTATAGCAAGGCAGGTATATAGAGATTGTTCGGTGATTATATGTGGCCGTTGCACCAAAGCGGATCTGATAGAGTTGGATATGACTGAATTCGATGTTATTATGGGTATGGATTGGCTAGCTTCTTGTTATGCCAACGTTGACTGTCAGAAGAAGGTAGTTCACTTCCAATTTCCAGGAGAACCAATTATAGAGTGGACGGGAAATACGAAAGATCGCCGAGGGGTAAGTTTATTTCATACCTCAAGGCGAGGAAGATGGTTAGAAAGGGGTATATCTATCATTTGGTTCGTGTGCATGACTTGAAAGCGAGGCACCGACTCTTCGGTCGGTCCGTAGTCAATGAATTTCCGATGTATTTCCGGATGAACTTCCGTGTCTTCCTCCCGAGCGGGAGATAGAGTTCACTATAGATGTGATGCCGTATACTCACCTATATCTATTCCTCCTTACGTAATCGGCACCCGCAGAATTGAAAGAATTGAAGGAGCAAAGAGGGATTTGTTAGAGAAGGGCTTCATTAGGCCCAAGACATCACCTTGGGGAGCGCCGTATTGTTCGTGAGAAAGAAAGATGGGTCGCCGATGTGTATTGATTATAGGCACCGAACAAGGTAACTATAAAGAATAAATATCCCCTCCCCAGGATTGATGACTTATTTGACCGCCTTGGGGTGCTAAGTGTTTTCAAAGATAGACCTACGGTCGCTATCACCAGTGCGGGTAAGAGAGGCGTATATTCCAAAGATCGCATTCAGACCCGATACGGGCACTATGAGTTTAGGGTGATGTCTTTTGGGCCGACCAATGCTCCAAATAGTTGTTTATGGATCCGATGAACCGAGTATTCAAGCCGTTCCTAGATATGTTCGTGATTGTATTTATTGATGATATCCTAGGTCTATTCACGATCGAAGAGGAGCATGCATCATCCGAGGGCGGTACTTGGGTGCTCCGCACACCAGAAATTGTATGCTAAGTTCTCTAAATGTGAATTCTGGTTGACTTCAGTAGCATTCTTGGGGCATATTATCGGAGCTGATGGCCTTCGGGTGGATACACAGAAAATTGAGGCCGTAAAGACTTGGCCTAGACCTACGACACCTACTGAGGTACGTAGTTTTCTCGGGGTTAGCAGATATTACGGAGATTTGTGGAGAAGTTTGCTTCGATTTCGCCGCCTTTAACGAGGCTAACTCGTAAGGCGGCTAAGTTCCGAGCGGATCGATGCTTGTGAACGAAGCTTCCGATTCTTTGAAAGAAAAGTTGACTACAGCTCCAATTCTGACTCTTCCTGAGGGACCAGATGGTTATGTCATTTATTGTGATGCTTCCGGTGTTGGGTTAGGTTGTGTATTGATGCAGCATGGCAGAGTTATAGCCTATGCCTCCCGGCAGCTCAGAAAGCACGAAAGAAATTATCCTACTCATGATCTGGAATTAGCAGCGGTAATTCATGCTTTGAAGATATGGAGGCATTATCTATATGGTGTTCATGTTGATATTTATACGGATCACAAAAGCCTCCAGTATATCTTTAAGCAGAAGGAGCTGAATTTGCGGCAGAGGAGGTGGCTAGAGTTGCTGAAAGACTATGATGTTGATATTTTATATCATCCTGGGAAAGCCAACGTTGTAGCAGATGCGCTCAGCCGTAAGTCTATGGGCAGCTTGGCGGACGTGCAACCAGAAAGAAAAGAAATGGTTCGTGAGATTTATCAGCTAGCTAGTCTTGGAGTCCGTCTGGCCGATTCTGGAGATACTGGGGTTTCTGTCCGAGAGGTTGCTGAATCCTCTATTATGGAAGAGGTAAAGCGACGCCAATATGAGGACCCTGTTCTGGCACAGTATAGAGACACAGCCCTTGAAAAGGAGAAAACCCCATTCGAGATTACACCTGATGGAGTACTACTACATCGGGGCAGATTATGTGTACCTGAGGTTGCAGGGCTGCGGCGACAGGTTATGGGAGAGGCACATTATGCCCGTTATTCCGTTCATCCGGATCAACAAAGATGTATCATGACCTCAGATGCTTGTCTCGGTGGGATGGTATGAAGAGGGACATAGCGAGTTTGTTGCTCGGTGCCCAAATTGCCAACGAAGTTAAGATCGAACATCGAAGCCGGTGGATTGTTACGAGAAATGGAGATTCCGACTTGAAAGTGGGAAGCAATTAATATGGAATTCATTATAGGTTTACCTCGCACTCGACGGAAGTATGATTCCATATGGGTTATTGTAGATAGGCTGACAAAATAAGCCCATTTTCTTCCAGTTAGGATTACTTATTCACCTGAGGACTATGCAAGATTATATATTAAGGAGATAGTAAGACTTCACCGAGTTCCCACATCTATTATATCCGACAGAGGTGCCCAGGCGCCTAACTTCGGAGATCATTTCGGGAAGGATTGGGGACCCAGTGTGAGTCTTAGCACAAAGCATTCCACCCTCGGACGACGGACAGGCCGAGCGTACTATTCAGACGCTAGAAGATATGTTGCGGGCCTGTGTTATTGATTTCAGAGGTAGCTGGGATGATCATTTGCCACTTGTTGAGTTTGCTTATAATAATAGCTACCATTCTAGCATCCAGATGGCACCTTATGAGGCTCTGTATGGCAGGAAGTGCAGGTCACCGATTGGCTGGTTCGATGTTGGTGAAACTAAGTTAATTGGCCCAGATATGATTCAGCAAGCAGTTGATAAAGTGAAACTCATTCAGGAACGGTTATTAGCAGCTCAGAGTCGACAGAAATCATATGCAGATAATCGACGTCGACACTTAGAGTTCCAGATTGGCGATTGGGTATTTCTGAAAGTGTCACCCATGAAGGGGATAATGAGATTCGGCAAGAAGGGGAAGCTCAGTCCGAGGTATATTGGACCTTATCAGATCGTCCGTAAGGTAGGCAAGGTTGCCTATGAATTAGACCTACCACCTGATTTGGAGGCAGTGCATCCAGTCTTCCACGTGTCAATGCTTCGCAAATGTATAGGCGATCCTTCCAGAGTATTTCCCCTAGATGATATCCAGGTGACAGAGGAGTTATCCTACGAAGAGCAGCCTATAGCCATACTGGATCGTCAGGTGAGAAGGTTACGTACTAAAGACGTAGCTTCCGTTAAGGTATTGTGGCGGAACAATAACAGGGAGGAGATGACCTGGGAAGCCGAAGAAGAGATGAAGAATAAGTATCCCTATTTGTTTCCTATACCTACAGGTAATCTAAATTCCTAAATTGGTTATGTTGATTGATGAATAAACTGTGTGTGATAGCTATAAAAGAGACTCCCCCCCCGAAGTGCTTATAAGACCCTGTAAGACTAGTTTAACATTCGAGGACGAATGTCCTAAAGGGGGGGAGGATGTTATATCCCGTATTTTGTACATTGGGATATTTTAAGCTAATCGCGATAAGTTAAGGACAAGGCTATTTTCCGATTTTGTTTTAATGCACAAGTTGCTTATAAATTTTATTGGTATGGAAATATTAAGGAAAATAAGGGGTTAGAAATTAATTATTTCATGAAATAAAAGCCACAAGTGGCCGTGTGGGCTCCCACCCATGGCTTGGCCAATTTTGATTGCCTTAAGCCATGAGTGGGGCATGTGTCCACCTTGTATATATATATATATATATATATATATATATATATATATATATATATATATATATATATAGTGATGACAAAGCAAGACATATTCATCATTTTCACAACTTGAGAAACTTGGAGAAGAAGGGAGAAACATTCGGCCATGGCTAGCCGAATTTGGTGTCCATGAATCTTGATCAAAAAATAATTTTCTTCTAGTATTCCAACCAATTGGAAGGTCCCTAGTAACGTGAAGTAGTTGTTGGAGCAATCAAAACATTCATTCTTGCAATTTACAAACCCTAGCCAAGTTGAGAAGTTAAGGGGTAAAGGTAAGGTTTAATCTCCTTTTACATGTGTTATGGATGGTTTGTGCATGTTGTAGTGTGTAGAAATGAATGAAATTCATGGAACCATATGTGTTGGTGTTGAGCCGTGTAGGAGTTGTTTTGTGTAGGAGTGATGAACTAAATTTATTTAGTATTTTTTGTTGTTGTTGTTGTTGTTGTTGTGGATTCTATGATGTAAATGAAGGTTTAATGGTTCAAGTTGGAGTTGTAATTGTTTGTGGGCTGTTGTAGAAGCTAATATGATGTTAATATCATTTCTTGCATTTGTGTGAATAATGTTGTTAACGTGTGGTTGTTGGTATAGTTCAAGAATTTGGAAGCGAGGAATGCGTTGTTGTTATTCTTATTGAGTTTGGAAGATTGCGGGTGGTGTTGTATGTGGTTGATTTGAATGTAAATGAAGTGCCGTCGAATTATGTAAAAGGGAGTTACTAACGTTAGAATACGTTTTGAATTAATTGTTGATGTTGTTAATATGGTTGTTGGTATTGTTGTTGATGATTTGGCCGAGTTGAATTCTCGGGTTTGTTGAATTTATAAAGGAAATGCTGCCCAAATTTCTTTAAATGAAGTGCTAGCTTAGGATTGGATTCTTAAGTACCTATAGCTAATGTTTGGTATCTACTGACGTTGTTGTAGATCTTGGGAAGCCCGAGACTTAAGTTCGGATTAGCTTAAAAAGCGGACAAGGTATGTAAAGCCTATCCCTTCTTTCTTTTGGCATGTCTTAGATGTAAGTGAGATACGATACGAGCCTTGGGGTAACTCTATTCATAAGTTCCGAGCATGTTTACGACTCTTATTCACTTCTTGATATTAGCATTCTTAATATAGTCGAGCTATTGCCCTCGAGTCTTTTGTATGATTGGATAGTACATGATGCATAGAGAGATCCTATTCCTAAAGGATTCTATAATGAATAATGTCCGTAACTTTCATAGGCGGCCTCGGATTGCTTTGATACGTTCGTAGAGGGTTCTATAACGAATAATGTCCGTAACTTTCATAGGCGGGCTCGGATTGGTTTGATACATGCCTAGGATCCCTGAGTCTTCCCTTAATACAGCTTATAGCGACATTTAGAAAGAACTTAATCTGGCTATCGTTTTAATACTCGAGCGTTGATTACTTACTTACCTATCGAGTCTCAAAAGATGATTTTATATGCATATGGCTATTCACTATTCTGTTTGTGCATTCTGTTTTCGCATCTTTCTCCGAGTCCCGCACTAGCGGGCCGGGTACAGTATATATATATATGTATATCATGGTGTTATGATGTGTTATGGTGTTATGCTGTGTTATGGAGTTATGCTGTGATACGGAGTTATGCTGTGTTACGGAGTTATGCTGTGATATGGAGTTATGTTGTGTTCCGGAGTATGCTGTGTTATGGCGCCAAAGACGGGGTGGCGACCATGTTCACCGAGTCCTATAATGGGCCGGATATATGTATATGATATTGACATGCATGATTTGTATTTCAAATGCAAGCATTTTGGTATTCTGATTATTGTGCTCACTTTATGTACTTCTTACTATGATTATAACCCCGTTTTCTGTATTTCCTACTTTATATACTCAGTACACATCTCGTACTGACCCCTTTTCTTCGGGGGGGGGAGCGTTTCATGCCCGCAGGTACGTACGCTCACTTTGGTGATCCGCCACTTAGGATATCTATTCTCGCTATCTTGGAGCGCTCCCTTGTTCGAGCCTATACTTTGGTACAGACACTTTCGTTGTATATATATACGTCTGTTCAGGGGTACGGCGGGGCCCTGTCCCGTCATATGATTCTGCTGTTACTCTTAGAGGTCTGTAGACATATGTGTGGGTTGTGAATAGTTGTTGTTCAGTTGTGTCCGTATGATTTATGTTTTGGGCGGTCCCAGTCGCCGTGGCAGCCTTATCGGCTTGCGTATGTATATATGTTTTGGGATACTGCATGATATGATAGCCTTTCCGGCTTATGTGCATTATTATCTGTTAAAAGTTGTAACCTCTCAGGGACAGGTAACTGTGATATATATGCGTATATGTATAAGTTCTTAGTATGCTAGTTGTGGACTGGCTATAGTAACAGGTGTGTACGAGTGTCCAGCTCGGGCACTAGTCACAGCCTACGGGGTTGGGTCGCGACACGTAGACACTTCCTAAGACTGAACTGCTCTGATACCACTTTTGTCACGACCCGAACTACGGGCCATGACGGGTATCCGGGGCTAACCACCGAACACCTCTCGTTTCGTTACCTGTAGCCTTTCATTCATAGTATATGCTCCATTTCATGGAAATGTATCACCATCGGAAACATATTTACCTTTACAGACATAAACTTTTAGGTCATCAAAATAATACATATACTTACATATACATACATATACATAAACACTATGGGACCATACTACCCACACATGCGTATCTACGAGCCTCTACTACAATACTAGACATATAGACGGGACAGGACCCCGTCGTGCCCAAACCATGGATATATACATATATACCAAAAGAATAATCAATAGCACCTCCGGAAAATGGAGTGCTCACAAATCAGCTACTAGCTCCTAAGGATCAGCTCCGTCTCCCTGCCTACCTGTGGGCATGAACACAGCGTCCAAAGAAAACGGACGTCAGTACGAATGTTGTACTGAGTATGTAAGGCAGGAATGAAATAAGCATAGTCAGGAAAGCATAAGTCATGAGATGAGGACATAACCTGTATATTCATTTGCATATAGATACGTTCATGTACATACATCATATGTAAGCATATCATATACACTATCATAGCGTGTGCCTTATCACGTCACATATACATCATCATAACATACAAGTATCATCACATCAATCATACATCATCATGTCGTTAACCCGCGTCCGGGCAACCATCATATGCAGCCCACTAGTGGTGGTCATGTCCGCCCTTTTCTTGGTGCGGTGGAATCTTAGGCGCGATGGAATCACATCATTATACACACCATACATTTCATATATTCGTCATCATACATCATACATCATCATAGACTCATCACTATCATTCATTTCATAGACATGTCATCGTTTCATTATTATTATTATTTGTCTCATAAGCTTGTCATGATTCTACCATAGTTAGCATCCTTAGTTATACATACATATACATTTGAGCTTAAGGACAACTATATCTATGTCGGGGTGACATAAGGTCGTGAACCCCCGATTATGTTATAGAGTAAGCATAAGCGTCATATCTCACCTAGGAAGGATTATCGTCTTAAGGTGAGTACATATAAGGGAGAGCATCGAGGGATCTTAATCGTCATCATTAACGTCGTTGGTACATTATATCGTAATCTCAAGATTCTTTAGGCCTAAACTTATCATTCTCATAGCGTAGCTCTTACTTCATACGGCTATTCATGAGCGTATGCCTTTAACCTTTTGGGATGTAGGAAATTCATGAAGAAGGAAAATCATGCATAGGATTCATGCCTTAGAAAGAAGGGTTAAGCCTCACATACCTTTGTCGTTTACTATTCTATCGTTTGCTCGTTCTCCTTTAGTGTTTGCGCCTTTACCTTCAAGAGAGTTCATATCGTCATTAGCTAGGCAATTAAAAAAATATGCTTCTTAAGGCTAAAGAAAATTGGGCAGCGTTTCCTTTGTTTATACTACTTTCTGCCATATTCCATATCAACTCCCAACATTTATAACATCAATCACAATATCACTAGCACAATCGTCATTTATTCACATGATTCGCATTTCATAATTTCACCTCAATTTTCCATATTCATGACTAAAGTTCATTATCACGTTCCTTCACATATAATACTCATTCCACGCTCTAGATATCATTTATAACACGTTTATAATCTCAACACAACCATTTTCATGATTCATCTCAACTACTATTCCACAATGACATTATTCACCCATTTATACCCCATTTTCTATAATCTTCTACCATCCATGTGTTTCAACTTATTCATACTTCAAACAACATAGAAAGACCATAAAACTTACCTTAATGATGAAGCAATAGACTTTGAATGATAATACACCCTTTTCACAAAAACCCTATTTTCACCTTTCTTGGATTTCTTGACCTTGGTGGCTTTAATGGAGTTTCATAGGCTTGATTCACTTCAAGTCTTGTTATTGATCCTTGATTCCCTTGGTTTTCTTGTGGATGAAATGTTTGGAAGGTTCTAGAGGTGTGGAGAGGTTGAAGTCGTGTATGGAAATGAAATAAATGAAGTGGACTCACATTTAAATACTTGGAATGAACTTAGCCGGTGGGACTTCCACGGACAGCTTCACGGTCCGTGGATCCCTTTGTTGGCCGTGGAACTGGTCATGGTTCACGACCAGCCAGCCATCTTCTCTGCTGGCTGTTCCACGAACACATCCACGGTCCGTGGATCATGGTGCTGTCCGTGGAACATGGTTATGGAACTCACAGTTCCACCGGAATGGTTCCTGTCGTTTCGTTTGACCTCCAATCCTTATGGAACCTTCTTAGCACTTGTTTGTCACTTCATTATCAACCTAAGGGACGTTATAACTCTTCTCTACAACATCCTTAGGGTACCACTAATTCAATGCTCATAGTTTTTGTCCAACGCACTAACTTATAACTCGCTTTCCTTTAGCAACTTTCTTTCCTCTACTCGGATGTCTTTGGAAATCTTAATTAGGATCGTCAAATCTATTCCTTACTTTGTCCAAACCTCATATACGCCATATCCATCGTTAGTTCATTCAATGTACACTAAGGGGAAATTTTTCGAGGTGTAACAGATAGTTATGGAACGGACCCGTTTGAGGGTCCGTATGAGACTGGGACGCCAGAGGAGGAGATTCTCGAGGTTGTACCAGTACTAGAGCCGACTCCTCCAGTTGCTCCTATGATGGAGCACTATGTCAGACCAGCTACACCGGTGAGTGTTACTGATTACTCTAGCCCTTTATCTTGGCCGTCAATAAACCAGGAGCTGCCCGAATATCTGTGTCCCTCAGACTTAGATGAGAGAGATAAGGAGGGCCAGACTAGCAGATGGCGGGAGGACAATAAACGGGGCCTTCCAAACCAAGCTCAGGACAGGTCAACTACAGGTACATGAGTCTTTTATTGCAATTTACTATGTGTGTACAATTATTGCAAGATATCATTAATAGGTGACAAATGGGAGTTTTATAGGAATCGATAACCGAAGTACTTATGGATAACTGCAACTAAGATGTTTTTGCCACTACTAGGAATCTTAAATTTAGGAATGGAAAGCAGTTATATGTGTTGATTGATGGTTATTATCGGGAGTTCCAAAGGTTAAAAAAACATTTGCTCGGTCAGGAAAGTGAGAAACTTTTCCAATTCGGAGGGAGATGCATTACCGAAATTTTTATTGGGATCTGTTATAACTTCAACTTGTTTTAGGTCACGTGATAAAGGCCACGCAGTAGGATGGATGTGATCATACCAGCACTAATGCACCTGATCCCTTCAGAACTTTGAGGTTAAGCGTGCTTTGGCCAGAGTAGTACCAGGATGGGTGACCCCCTGGGAAGTGTGCTAAGAAGTCCTATAGATCCAGACATAAGAAAAGGGTGAGGAACAAAAATAGCTTGAGGGAAATTAGAAGCGTGTGAAACTAACGGTTGGAAATTCTAAATGATTGTGAGAGATAAGGCGGACCGACTTGACAAAGGGAGAAGACATATTACAGCTACAGAATTAGGACGAGTTTGAATAGTATTGGGGATACTTGGTAAGTAAGGTGTTAGATGTTACACCCCGTATCTTCGAAGAGCACTTATCAAATTTGAAACATAAGTACGTTGAGTTAGGGTTAAGTAAAAACACTTTGGAATATAAGGAGCAAGCATCATTAAGCATATTTAATGAGTGAAGGATGTATATAAGGTTTACCGGAAGGTTTTATAAGGAAATGAGTGGAAGAAATGGAGTAGTACGACTTTGGAGAAAGGATGGGTCATGTTTTATGTCAAAATTTTGGTCCAACTTGGGGGACGAATATCTCTTAGCATATGAAGTGATTTAAGGTGAAACAACAGCCAAAAATGAAGTTTGTCGAGTCTAGTTTCCAATGCAATAAACTGCTTGTCGATAGGACATCCGAGTAGATAATTATGGACGTTACAAGTTCAGCTGACAGAGCAAAAACGTGTGCTACAAGATCGCTACGATGCACGATCACATAGCCGACCCCCCCCCCCGAATTTGACCCTATATAAAGGGTAAAAACCCCATTTTCCACCAGATTTTGCCCAGAAATTTCCAGAAAATTGAAGAGAGAGAGAGGGAGAGAGAGAGAGGGGATCACAAAGTGAGCAATTTTCAAGCGACGGAGTATTAATCGAAGCTCGGATAAACGCATGGATGTGATTCTAGTATGGTTTTGCGGTGGATTCAAGGTGGATATTAAATATATCTCTGTTTAAACAAGAATAAGGCATGAATCTCGTATTATTTATGTTAATTTTTGTTTATTTACGGAGATAAAGTCGCTAAATAATTGTGTAGTAAGTTGGTTAGTTGTGGAAGTTGGAAAACAGCGTGTGAGCTGTTTTATGGAATATATTGGTATGGATAATGATGTTATTGATGTTGGTATTGTTGTGATTGTTGTTGGTTGTTGAATTGAGAATTCGGGCTAGGCATATAAACAGGGGAGATGCTGCTCAATTTTCGGCAGAATATGAAATAGTTAGATTTGAAACTTGGTACAAGTGTGTGATGAAGAGGCTAACGTTAGTGTTAATCCTCTTAAATGTAGACTTGTGAGATTGGATGAATAAGCGTAGCTAATAAGAGGTGGAACAGGTATGTTAAGGCTCGTCTCTTTCTTTCAAAGGCATGATTCCGATGTTATGACTTCATAAATGTTTCCACATCTTCCTTGTTTTCAAAAGTTAGATGTTTATGACTCCAAGGCATAATTCCTTTCCTAATAATTCATAAATGTTTTCCAAAATGTTCGTATTTTCTAAATCAGAGATTTATGGCTTTGTGAGCTCTTATGATAACAACGATGAACCTATTTTTACAATCATAATGATGATGTC
>NC_081343.1:14487859-14505165 GCF_029784015.1 Lycium ferocissimum | reverse complement strand
TTTTGGAAATAATCTTGCCTTTAACTTCTCGCAATTATCCCGAATTATCCGATCGTACGAAATACGGGCTATAACAAAGCACTCCTATGTTTGCATTTACTTCTCACTGATTAACCTGGGCCCATACATAATCTATAACTGAGCTATACTATCTCCTGAACAATCAACACAAGAAACACCGTCTCAAGAACTCACGGCCAACCCATACGTATAAACATAAATACCGAGAGTAGCAGCATAAGCCGATTAGGCTGCTACCTGTACTGTACAATAAAACAACCGCCGACGAGGTTGCATAACATCACGGCTACATATCACTGTCTACAGACCTATGGAATACAGACTGTAGAAAACACAGGACAAGGCCCCTGCCATACCCATATATCTATATATCAAAACAGCATACCAAAAGGTCTGCAGCTCCGGATCAATGGAGCGAATTGAGCTTGCCGAGGGGAGGTCCTCGGTGCAGCTCACCCGGTTGACTACCCGAACTGCGGGCATGAACGCGCGATCCACAAGAAGGGACGTCGAAGAAAACGATTAATACGTAGTATGTAAGGCATGAATAATAACATGATAAGAAATATGGGACGTAACATGAAATAAAGGGATAACTTGCACATCTATTCTCCTCTTAAGGCAGATGTCATGCATGCTAATTTTAACTTTTTAAAACAACATTATATATATATATATATATACAAGTAAAATACCTGACCATATAGGTACGGTGTTATGCTGCCCGGCCATTTAGGCATGGTGTTATCATCATTAGCCCGCGTCCAGGCCTCTCGTATCCGGGGTAATCTTAGGTTGCCCACTGCAGTGGTGTGTCTGCCCGGCCGCCTATTGAACGACGCGGTGTTATACGGCCCGTCCATGTAGTCACGATGTTATTAAAATACATACATAATTATAAAGCATGCATGAGAGCCCAAGTGAAAGCTACAACTCTATCGGAGTGACTTAAGGTAGGTAACCTCCGATTTATATTATGGAATAATCATCATCGCTATATCTTACCTCGAAGGAACAATTCATGAGGTGAGACCAATAACAATGAGCAATTCAAGAAAATCATGAAATAAACTCGATGATCTCATAATGGCATTAAAATCGTAAGCTTTGGAACTTCTAAGATCAAAATCATCATTATCATGCTCATCATAGAAAACATCTCATCTTCTTTATCCTTATAAAGCATACTCATCTTTAACATCATAAGAAACTCTTGGAATGATGAATCTCTAACTTTTGAGTATAAGGACATTATGGAAAACATCTCATCTTTAGTATCGTAGGAAGCTCTTAGGAATCATGAACTTCTAACCTTTGGAAGCAAGAAGGTTATGGAAACATATATGGAATCACAACATAAGAATCATGCCTTTTGAAAGAAAGGGACTAGCCTTAACATACCTTTCGATCTCCTTAGCGTTTCAACGTTTACCCTTCCAAGCTCGTAAATATACATATAAACCATTCATACTATGGTTAGGCCCATTGTCATACGCTTGTCTTAAGCCTTCAATTTAAATCCTTTTTAGAATCTGCCGAAATTCGGGCAGCATCTCTCCTGTTTATATGCCTAGCCCGAAATCACAATACCAACAACAAACGACAACAATACCAATCCCAATATCAACAACATCATAATCAACACCAATATATTCCATAAACATCGCACACGACATTTTATCCAATTTCTCAACCCATAAATTCATTATACGATCATTTATTAACTTTTCCTCCGTAAATAAACTTAAATCAAAACCAATAAGGAAGAATTCATACCTCACTCCCGCTAGAACCGCGATATCTTTACTATCTACCTCATATTCAAGCCAAAATCTCTCGCAATACGATTTTATAATTGCAACTATACGCTGTCCGGACCAAAATTAGGGGATTTTACTTAATTCGCTGTAAAATTTAGTGGACGGAAGTTGGGGGAAAGTTCCAGAATATTTGGGGACTTTTTGGGGGTGTTTGGTCTGAAAATAAGTGGGTAATCCCCCTTTTATACTATTCTAGAGTGGGTCTAAACCGACCTAGAATTTGCTCTGCGCGTTCGCGCCACCTTGGGGCGCGTTAGAGCAGAGTAAATCCTCTTATCAGATAGTCTGTCTTAAAATCCTCATAACTTTTGACCTCGATGTTGTATGAGGGCCCACGACATATGGTTGGATAGATATTTTAATTATCTACACCTTGCATTGTTAGTGCGTTTCCAAATTCCAAACTTATAATGGCGTTTTGGCCTCTTCAAATCAGATCATCCGAAAACGTATCCTTAAATCATCCTTTTGGAAGGCTTATGCCCATATTTGGCTTAAGGGTCCTTCTTAAGACTTGCTCGACCTCCCTTGTACTACTCATATAACTTTTCAAATGTCCTTTAAAAAAGCTCGATGTGTGGGCCCCACCTTAACTTACGGTTGCAAGGGCTAATCATCAAGTAACATATTAACTGATTTACACCATACGGTCTCCAAATGTCATATATATATGTTATTATCATACTCATATAATATAATCGTCATCCCTAATCATTGTATAACTTTACTCTCCCTTTAGCTCATACTAAGCCGTCTACAGTCTTGGTAACGCGAAATTTTCCGGTGTGTAACACTAAACCCCCAATGTCAAACCAAAATTTCATTGCAAAATCGGGTTTAATAGGGTCAAATTATCATTCTATGAAGCCTTGCGTATCCAATGATACCCATGAGACATTAAATCTGAACCCAAAAAGTCACCTAAAATAGGATTCTAAGCCCCGAAGGCTAAAATAAGAATTTCGACCCAAAATTAGTTTACCCATGATCTAAGGAGTCTAGATATCCAATATCAACCAAATCGAACATCATTTTCATGCTAAAATGAAGAAATTCTTATTTCAAGCCTAGGGTTTATAAACTCCCAATTTCGCACTCCTAAAATATGATCTCTATCATCAAAACCCTTGATAATCCATGAAGTAATCATAAAGGAAGGTTAAAATCTTACCCAATAGATGAACCTTGCAAAATCTTTTAAAACCTCCTTAAACCGAGCTCCCAAATGTCAAATATGTGAATAGATAAATCAGACTCGAATTTAGGAATTAAATATCTTATTCTGCTCAGTGATTTGTGCAGCTGCTCATCATCTCTCGTATCTGTGGGCTCATTTCAGTAGCCCAAACCTCCCAGGTGCAAGGTCCACTTAAACCCACCTAAGGCCGCAGGTGTGGCGCATTATCTGCAAAAGCTGCTTCACCCCTGCGTTCAAATTTATGCAGAAGCGGCCCAAGGCCTATTTCCCCTTTTCTCTCACCTGTGGTCCACCAAGCTCAAGTGTGGCTACGCAGGTGCCAGCTCATTCTCGCAGAAGCGAAAACACCAGACCAAAAAAATCTGCCAAGTTTCAAATTTCAATACAACAATCGAAACTCATTCGGAATCTCCCAGACATTAACCAAATATCCAAACCAGTTCTAAACATGCTACGTACTTACTCGTGCCCTCGAAGTTTCCAAAATAGGTCATCTTGAACAAGTCAGCACCAAATGCCTTAAAACTAATTTCCTATCAAATGACCAAAGTACCTCCATGTTCCTCGAGAATCGAACCAACTACTCAACCAAATGATAATTGACATTTCAAAACTAATGAAATCGATGAAATTTCCAAAAATACTGATTTACCCCCCATGTTGACTTTGATCAACCAAACACTTATGAATTTCCCAAAACTCTATTTTCTCACTCAAATAACATCTGAATGCCTCGGGAATTGGCCACTCATCCCCACAAGTCAAATATACTCTAAAAGTCTAGGGAAAGGGTCATCAGGTGTAAAATAATCAAAATAGCTAAAATGACCTAACGGGTCGTTATACGTTCATGTATTCATGTCATAAAAGTGCTCTCTTGTCTCTCTTCCCATGCAAAACCCTTGTAGAGAGCAGCCCTAATACCATGGTGGTGGTTGGTCGGGCAATTCCTATTGCTTATTCATCGCAATTCCCTCCACTGATTCCTTCTCTTTCTAATAATACACCAAAAAACACAAAACCTAACTAAGATGAACTATGTGAAACTTTACACCCTGACTTGAGAAGTAATCAACTGGAAAATACTAAAAATGTTGAGAATATAATTATTGAGCCTTTGGAGAAGGAAAATCAAAATCAGCAACATTAGGGTTTCAGAAAATCTCCAAACTATCATGCCAAAGTTCTTTCAAGTGGGAAAGTGGTTGGTGATCTTTGGAAATTAGAATACTAAAAAACATAAGAGAGTTCTTACTATGGAGAAGAATCCAGGAATGTTCATAAACGGGAAGGCTATTAATGGTAATGTGACTGAGAATGATGTAATCATAAAGAATAAATTTGATGCCTTAACAAATAGAGAGGAGATTCAGACCAAATAGGTTAATGCTATAGAAGAGGATTCTACCAAAAATAGTAATGTAATCATTGATAAGGATGATGTTAATGTAGGGGCAGATGCAGTAGTTTGAAAAGAGGTAGATGCACAAGTTAGCAATGCAGGCACAAGGAATTAAGTATTGGAAAAATCCAATGCTGCAAAGAACAAAAAAAGAAACTATCAGAAATAACAGAATTGGAAGAAACAATAGATATGAAAGGAAACAAGGATAACAACAATGTTTCACTGGATCAACTACAAAATGAGAGTTCAGAAAAACTTAATACCAAATATTGGGTTATGGGATCATTTACTGATAATAAGGAAGCCCCAGTGGAAATTATTGCATCTGGGGCTTCCAAAAAATGAGGAGATAAAGTAGAAGAAGAAAACGATATTGAGGTGGGTATGGAGGAAGGGGAAATCATTAACGTAGATGATTAGACAGGAAAATTGGAGGATGCTGAGGACAAAGGATCAAAGAAGTTATTATCAACGAATGGCATTCCTGAAAATGGTGATGTGAATGATCAAACACCAATAGAAGAGACTATTTCTACTATCAAAGAAAGCGAAACTACTTCTAATATTGTAAAAGAGGGTCAAAAACAAGATGGTCGCATTCCTGAAAATGGTGAAGTGAAAACTGCTTCTGATGCTGTAGGGATGGATCAAAAAAGAAGATGGTGATCTCATTCATACAAATCTTGAATCTACTCTAGAAATTATAGGTAAATTTTAGAAAGTTGGGTGAAAAGGATGGACAAGAGTTGGTTAAGGATAGCAATGCAGTTGTTGTGGGATCATATCCTCCAGTTGTGGAGGGTACTAAAGCTAGTATTGGAGAGGCAAATCAATTGAAAGCCATCATAGTAAGTAGTCCCAGCTGTGATCTAAATCAAGTATCCTTGTTGAAAATGGACTCTTCAATGAGAAAGTTGCATGATTTGGTTTCTTACAACATGACAGTAGAAAATGTGATCCCTCTGGAGGACAAGGATAAGATCTCAAGTGTTTCGGAGGATTTAGAGCAGTCATTAAATCAAGATTTTGAGTAAGTGGAAACACAGGCAGATATCTCTCCTAGATCAATAGCCAATAGAGGAAAAAAGGTAAGAAAACAAAGTTCAAATCAAGGAAAACTACCTACAAGGGTTTTTCGAAAAAGAGTTGCAACCAAATCCAACTTAAATGATGATCAAGCATTTATTTGGAGTATCAACTCGGCCAGGACACAACAAGCTTTTCACAGGCTCTGGATGTTGAATAGAGATCATAAATTTTCTATTATTGCACTGATGGAGCCATTTCAACAAGCTAGATATATTAATAACTATAGATTTTTATGTATTTTCTAACTATGAAAATTATTTTTTAAAAACCTTAAAGATTGTATGTCAGAATGCACTATCAAAATAAAGAAGTTAGACTCTCAAAATCCGTACTATGTCATATAAATTGGGACGGATGGAGTATATCTTAATCCTTTTAAAGGAAATATATGTACACTGTAACAAACTGTTTGGTTGCTATAGAACTTTTGACTCATTTACCCCCGTTGACCCTTTCCTAAGCCCAATTAGTGTGATTTTGACTCACGGGGATAGGCGGAACAATTCCCGAGGTGATTGGGTGAGATTTATGATGTCATTTGTGAAAAAGAGCCTTAAAGTGAAACGTTTGACCAATAGTTGACTTTTGGGTAGATAGACCTTTTTCGGAAATTCGTTAATTCCGAGAAGTCTAGATGGTCTATTATGACTTGGTAGGATGTTCAATTATGTTCCCGAGGCATTCTGGAGCATTTTGAGTTATTGGTTGGAAAGTTGATCTTTGGCCATTAGGTGTTGACCCGTTTAAATTGACCTACGTTGGGAATTCCGAGACCACGAATAAATCCATAGCATATTTTTATGTATGATTGCATGTCTGGATTTTATCTGGGAGGTCTTGGGTGATTGTTCTTTGTCACACCCTAAAAATGGTAGAGCATGACGGGCACCCGACTCTCATCAGAGTCGAGCGAACCCTTAGACATTCGCTCTATCAAAACCTGTCATTTCAAAAACTTTTAAGAATATAAAACTTTTCCAAATAGAAATCATTATCTTTATAAAGATTATGAAAACTTTTAATCAAATGAGTACTTTAAACCAATTGAAATCATCTAAAATACATACTCTTTTAAAATCCACAAATGACTCAACTGGCATCACTTTGTCGACATCTCGACAAATATACCATAGGACACTGTCTGCAGAAGTCTCTAAGAAGTGAACTGAATATTATGTGTCAGGACAGGGCCCTGACATACCCATAATCATACATATCTATACATGACTTAGCACAGCTCCAGAACAAGGTAAAACTTGCGAATCCCAGCTGACGTCAAGCATTCTAGCTATACACTTAACCTACCAAACAATCTGGGGCTGCGGGCATGAATGCAGCGTCCCCAGGCAAAAGGACGTCAGTACGGACACGCAGCGTCCCCAGGCAAAAGGACGTCAGTACGGACAATGTACTGAGTATGTAAGGTGGTAACAAATTATAATCATAATTTGATTTAGGAGAGAAGAAATCACAATCTAACTCAATACCTGCAGCCTTCGCTGGAAGAAACATAAATGTGCACACGAAATCTCAAAACAATCTTTAAGTAAATAATGCAATCCAACACACATGCCGCTTCCGACATGTTAACATAATGGTCCCTTCGGACAGCCGCTTCCGGCTAGTATCACAATAGTCCCTTCAGACGGCCGCTTCCGGCATAATAATGATGGCCCCTTCGGGCAGCCGCTTCCGGCTTAGCTAGGGTGGCCCCTTCGGGCAGCCGCTTCCGGCTTAATATCACCATCATATCAACACAAATTTAATCCAAAAATATCAATTTCAATTCAAAGCATAAGTCACTAATTAATTCATCACAATCCAGTTATTAGCCTTAGTCTTTATAACAAGTTATCAAATTTGTATCTCACCAGACTTAGGAGGACATACTTCCAGGTTTGAGGGTAAAATTGTTATGAAATTCTTACTACTTATATTCCACTCAATTTCATCTTATTGCCCTACTCAAAGGAAAAAAAATGGTCATATCAATACAAAGGGATGATACTATGGAACGTAAACATAAATCGTAAATGAAATGAAGTAGTTAAATCTCGCACCCCCTTCGGAGTGGTTTTAAAAATCAAACTTTATGTTTCCTTTAGTATAAACCTAATATCCTCGAAATCATTAGTAAAACCATATACACAACTCAACTTGGCACCTTATGGGTGTTCCCTTCGGAACAGAATAGGAGTACAATATCAATAAGCCATCACGAGAAACATATAGACCTTACTCGTCTAAGAATGGAGTCATATGGAGTACATATAGAACGAATAACAACAAGAATCATGCCAAAGGAAGAAAGGTTTGCCTTACATACCTTGTCACTTATGTGATTAGCTTAAATTATGCTTCCAAACACTGGCCAATCCACTATCAAGGTAAAGGAAACCCCGTAGACAACTTGAAAAAGGTTCATATACTTCTTTAAGCTCGTAATTAACTTCCGTAAATTCGGGCAGCATTTTCCCTGTAATCTTCGCTTCCCTCTAATTCCAATTCAATTTAACAATGCAATCAGCAACCAACAACAACAACAACCATCTCATATAAGCCTCTTTAAACTCAAAGCATCAACTCCCAAAGATATACACCAAAACAGCCCGGTATACGCTTTGTATACGATATCTTCATACACTTTATTCTCCCAAATTCAAGAACACCAACTTATCAACAACATCAACAACAATATCAACAATCATTTTATATCAATATCCAACTAATTATATGCATTTAATTATACAAAAACAGACCCCAACTTATTTGATATCCAAAAATGATAACCGAACTTTTAACGTCATTTTTTTCTATTGTAACCCGTCAAATCTATCAATGGTCATGGTAAGAACATCATTAACATCTTAAAAATACCTTATATGAGAAGACACCACGAAACCAACATCCCCCAAGTTCAATTTTTAGCTTGAAATGACGGCAACAACTTGTTCTATACTTTACCCTTCACGAGCCTCGGGATTCGGAGCCTCGGGATTCGGGACCTCGAACTTGCTCGATTCTCCACTTTCTCTCTCTAACTCTCCTCTATCTCTCTCAAAAGGTTTCTGGATCTTTTGGTATGGAAATGAGGCAGATAATGGTGAAAAGGTTCCTTAAATAGCAAGGGAAGTGGGCCTGACCCGACTTGGAGTCGGGTTGGGCTGAGACCACTGCCCAGCTTGACCTTTCTGCCTTAAAACGTCCATAACTTTTTATCCCTATGTCTCATGATGGCCCACGACATATGGTTGGAAAGATAATTCTATTATCTATAACTTTCATATTTGGAGGTTTCCCCAATTCCCAAACAATGATGGGGTTATGGCCTCCTGAAGTCAGATCACCCGAAAACGTAACTTAAAAACATCTTTTTGGAGGGCTTACACTTGGATTTGGCTCAAGGGTACTTCTTGAGTTGTGTTTAACTTTACATATATTGTCCATATAACTTGTCATATGTCCTTTATAAAACCCCCATCATATGGGCGCCACCTCAGCTTACGGTTACGAGGGCTATATATCTTTTAACGTATCATTCCTATCATATTGTACGAATTCTAAATATCATACTTATGCTATCCTCATGCTAATACAGTAGAATTTCATCCTTTATATTTGTAATATTTGCTCCTCCTTG
Source organism: Lycium ferocissimum (assembly GCF_029784015.1). Taxonomy (NCBI): domain Eukaryota; kingdom Viridiplantae; phylum Streptophyta; class Magnoliopsida; order Solanales; family Solanaceae; genus Lycium; species Lycium ferocissimum. The sequence goes on along the minus strand of NC_081343.1, from coordinate 14,495,992 downwards.
AGCTCACATTAAACCGTCTGCAGCCTTAGTAACGCGAAATTTTCTGGGGTGTAACATCCTTCCAATCTTAGAAACATTCGTCCTCGAATGTTAAATGAAGACTAATACTCGTATCCAATTCCTATGCTTATTAATATCACTCAACCCTTCACAATTCCTAAAGTCCTTTTCAATACTTATCTTTCCTCTATGAGCATCAACTTCCCTTAACTTCATTGATGCTTTCAGCTATATTGATTTTTATAAGGGACACATTACTCCCTTTCCTCAAACACATATAATCATGTTTCTTTCTCTTCCTTGTTTCATTCTTTACTCGTTTAAGCTAACTCTTTTTTATACTAACTCACCTCTCGAATGACTCCTTGCTTATCATTACTTCCCCTCTTAAGTCTCTTCTCATAATCTTATCGCATTATTCGAATCACATTAATCTTAGTTCATCCACCTTACTTCTAATCCCCGAGAGAACTTATCTTAATCCTCGACTCACTTCGATATCCTCGAGTAATTTCAACCTAACTCTCAAACTCATTCTGAACCTATCTTATAACTCTTCTTTCGGCCGATTTACAACTATTATTAACCTTTAATTCTTCAGTTTACACTTGTGTACATAGCACACATATATATACTGGTCACAATCAATTTTTAACCAAATTTTGGCAGAATCTCCTCTGTAATTTGTACTACCCACCTGTACACAGCTAACCAACAAGCCTCACAGGGCAACAATCAAAATATATCAACATGCCTCACAGGGCCACAATCATATTACAACACCTTATACATACCTGTATAAATGCTCTTCACAATGGCATTCTCAATTCGATAAGAAGCATACCTTTCTTACTGCAATCCTTAACCTGCAGTACTTACCTCAAATAGTAATCGTTAATCATCAGAGAACTTACCTTTCTTACCAACAATTCCAATTTCGCAATCATAGCTACACTTTACAACCACTTAATCAAAATTCAAATCTTAAAGTTAGTGGCAAGGATTCAAGTCCTATAACACAACTCTATAGCATAATCTATGATCTGAATGAAGGGAAACTATCCTAGATGCCCTGTAGCCTCTTGTTCATAAGTGTGGTCGACAACACACCCATGAACAAGACTCCACCCTACACGACTTTGCAGACAACCCCTAGAACGAACTGCTCTGATACCACTTTGTCACACCCTAACAATGGTAGGGCATGACGGGCACCCGACTCTCATCAGAGTCGAGCGAACCCTTAGACATTCGCTCTATCAAAACCTGTCATTTCAAAAACTTTTAAGAATATAAACCTTTTCCAAATAGAAATCATTATCTTTATAACGATTATGAAAACTTTTAATCAAATAAGTACTTTAAACCAATTGAAATCATCTAAAATACATACTATTTTAAAATCCACAAATGACTCAACTGACATCACTTTGTCGACATCTCGACAAATATACCACATGACACTGTCTGTAGAAGTCTTTAAGAAGTGAACTGAATATTATGAGTCAGGACAAGGCCCTGACATACCCATAATCATACATATCTATACATGACTTAGTACTGCTCCAGAACAAGGTGGAACTTTCCAATCCCAAACCGACGTCAAGCATCCTAGCTATACACTTAACCCGCCAAACAATTTGGGGTCACAGCATGAACGGAAGCGTCCCTAGGCAAAAGGACGTCGCACGGACAATGTACCGAGTATGTAAGGTGGTAATAAATCATAATCATAATTTGATTTAGGAGAGAAGAAATCACAATCTAACTCAATACCTGCGACCTTCTTCGCCGGAAGAAACATAAATGTGCACACGAAATCTCAAAACAATCTTTAAGTAAATAATGCAATCCAACACACATGCCGCTTCCGACATGTTAACATAATGGTCCCTTCGGACAGCCGCTTCCGGCTAGTATCACAATATTCCCTTTGGACGGCCGCTTTCCAAGATAATAATGATGGCCCTTCTGGCACCAAGCCCGCTTAGCTAGGTGGCCCTTTCATGTACCGCTTCCGCTTAATATCACCATCATATCAACACAAATTTAATCCAAAAATATCAATTTCAATTCAAAGCATGAGTCACTAATTAATTCATCACAATCCAGTTATTAGACTTAGTCTTTATAAGAAGTTATCAAATTTGTATCTCCTTGGTACTTAGGAGGACATACTTCCAGGTTTGAGGGTAGAATTGTTATGAAATTCTTACTGCTTATATTCCACTCAATTTCATCCTATTGCCCTACCCAAAGGAAAAAAGATGATCATATCAATATAAAGGGATGCTACTATGGAATGTAAACATAAATCGTAAATGAAATGAAGTAGTAAAATCTCGCACCCCCTTCAGAGTGGTTTTGAAAATCAAAATTTATGTTTCCTTTAGTATAAACCTAATTTCCTCAAAATCATTAGTAAAACCATATACACAAATCAACTTGGCAACTTATGGGTGTTCCCTTCGGAACAGAATATCAATAAGCCATCATGAGAAACATATAGACCTTATTCGTCTAAAAATGGAGTCATATGGAGTACATATAGAACGAATAACAACAAGAATCATGCCAAAGGAAGAAAGGTTTGCCTTACATACCTTGTCACTTATGTGATTAGCGTAAATTATGCTTCTAAACACTGGCCAATCCACAATCAAGGTAAAGGAAACCCCGTAGACAACTTGAAAAAGGTTCATATACTTCTCTAAGCTCGTAATTAACTTTCGTAAATTGGGCAAAGATTTTCTCTCCGTAATCTTCGCTTCCCTCTAATACCAATTCAATTTAACAACGCAATCGCAACCAACAACAACAACAACAACCATCTCATATAAGCTCTCTTTTAAACTCAAAGCATCAACTCCCAAAGATATACACCAAAACAGCCCGGTATACGCTTTGTATACTATATCTTCATACACTTTATTCTGCCAAATTCAACAACACCAACTTATCAACGACATCAACATCAACAACAATATCAACAATCATTTTCTATCAATATCCAACTAATTCTATCCATTTAATCATACCAAAACAGAACCCAACTTATTTGATATCCAAAAATGATAACCGAACTTTTAACGTTATTTTTTTCTATTGCAACCCGTCAAATCTATCAATGGTCATGGTAAGAACATCATTAACATCTTAAAAATACCTTATATGAGAAGCCACCACGAAACCAACATCCCCCAAGTTCAACTTTTAGCTTGAAACGACGGCAACAACTTGTTCTATACTTTACCCTTCACGAGCCTCGGGATTCGGAGCCTCGAGATTCGGGACCTCGAACTTGCTCGATTCTCCACTTTCTCTCTCTAACTCTCCTCTATCTCTCTATAAAAGTTTCTGGATCTTTTGGTATGCAAATGAGGCAGATAATGGTGAAAATGTTCCTTAAATAGCAAGGGAAGTGGGCCTGACCCGACTTGGAGTCGGGTTAGGCCGAGCCCACTGCTCAGCTTGACCTTTCTGGCTTAAAACATCCATAACTTTTTATCCCTATGTCTCATGAAGGCCCACGACATATGGTTAGAAAGCTAATTCAATTATCTACAACTTTCATATTTGGAGTTTTCCCCAATTCCCAAACAATGATAGGGTTATGGCCTCCTGAAGTCAGATCACCCGAAAACGTAACTTAAAAACATCTTTTTGGAGGGCTTACACTTGAATTTGGCTCAAGGGTCCTTCTTGAGTTGCGTTTAACTTCACATATATTGTCCATATAACTTGTCATATGTCCTTTATAAAACCCTCATCATGTAGGCCCCACCTCAGCTTACGGTTACGAGGGCTATATATCTTTTAACGTATCATTCCTATCATATTGTACGAATTCCAAATATCATACTCATGCTATCCTCATGTTAATATAGTAGAATTTCATCCTTTATACTTGTAATATTTGCTTCTCCTTGAGCTCACATTAAGCCGTCTGCAGCCTTAGTAACGCGAAATTTTCTGAGGTGTAACAGTTGGATTTTGGGATGGAGTTTGTGAAAAACCAGAAGATTTTTGGTGTCTGGTGTCCGCTGGAGGGGTACAAGTCGCGCTCTAGCATACCTGCCTCAGCAAGGCTTGGTCTGCTATAGCGAGAGTGAGAGTTTCATGGTAAGTCGCCACAACGTACATGGTTCCGCTGTGGTGAATGCACTGTAGCGTGTGAGGGGCCGGTATGGCAGGTCCGCTGTAGCTGACTCGTGACCGCTGTAGCGGATGATGGAACATAATCCTATTTAATTGCCTAGTTAAAACCCTTCATTTGCTATCCTTTCATTTATTGTTCCTAATCATCTTTGAGGCGATTTGAAGGAGTTCTTGGCTGATTTTTCTTATGGGTAAGTTCCCTAACCTAGACTTCATTCCTTGACCTTTCTTAAGCTTGAATCCATGCTAGAAATTCCATAGAATTTAAGAAGGAAGATGGATTTTGATGGTTACTTCATTAATTGAGTTTAAGTCTTTTGAAATGAGATTTGTTCTTGGATTTGACTAATCTAAATATGGAATTTGATGATTTAGTAATTAACAGGCTTGAATCTTCATTTATTGTTGATGGATTGAAAGATTGAAAGTTAGGTTTTATACCCAAATTGGGGGTTTTGACTTAAATAATAAAATTGACCTATTCTCAAGTTATTCTAGTAATTAAATAGTAGAATGGAACTTCTAGAATGTTGGGTTAGCAATTCACTTTTGAAATACCTGTTTTGCCCTTGTCGGCTCATTTTCCCCCTTTTTCATAGCTGATCTTGATTTGAAAGATAGTGTAGCAACATGGTATCGTTCTTCCTTATTTAAGACTTAGAATTCTATTATAGATAGACTTTGAGTACTCGAAGGCTATCCGGAAAGGCAAAGCAAAGGTTTGATTGTTCATGGCTCCCGCTCGGCTACTAGGTAGGTTACGATTTACCTTATGGTTAGACTTCAGTTAGCGAAGCATATGTAGAGTTAGTGATTGTTAGAGAAAGCATGTTACGCCTTCGGGTATGAAGTTGGGATGGATTGCCTAGGTTGGCATTGTTATTTGATTGTGGCTTGTTGCCTTATTGTGATCTATTAGCTTATCACCACGTATGTGATACTAGATTTGATGCTTAGTCGCCTTATCATGATTGTGAAGCCGTATCTCTCATTTATTGGGCATTATCGAATATAGATGAAGGATTTGACTTATTCTTTATATTGTGGTATGTGTCCATGTGTGGCACAATTGACACTGATATATTTTTATTGGGATTGATATATTCTTACTGTTATTGGTATCATTCATTCATTCTTACTCATGTATTTGGTTCGGGTTGCATGCCTGTCACGTCCCAACCAGAGGGCCATGACGGGCACTTGGAGTTAACACACCGAGCACCTCTAAACATACATCTCATAAATATTTCTGGGTGGACCATAAAGATAGCTCCTGGATATCATGATCTGTAAGGACATATATCACAATATAACGGCACATCTCTACATAATCTTAAACAGGTATGTCCATCATCATCAGCCGATAAGGCTACTAAAATGTTATACAATGATATGAACCGGTAGGGTTATGAAATGTTTAACTACACACACATGTCTACGAGCCTCTACATAGAATACAAGTTACCATAAGGACCAATACCAATAGACTGCAGCTCCGAAGTAAGTGGAGTGCTCCTGAGAATCCGCTGATAAATCACCTACGGGTCAAATCCGTCTACCTGTCTACCTGCGGGCATGAACGCAACGTCTACAAAAAAAGACGTCAGTACGAACAATGTACTGAGTATGTAAGGCATGAATAACAACTTAATAAGAAATATATAACATAAAATGAGATAAAGATAACATGTATATCTGATTGCCTCATAAGGCGGATACCATGCATGCTTAGATTTCTTTTAAAAAAAAAACATTTCTCATGCAGCTCCGAAGTAAGTGGAGTGCTCCTGAGAATCCGCTGTTAAATCACCTACGGGTCAAATCCGTCTACCTGTCTACCTGCGGGCATGAACGCAACGTCTAAAAAAAAGACGTCAGTACGAACAATGTACTGAGTATGTAAGGCATGAATAATAACTTAATAAGAAATATAGAACATAACATGAGATAAAGATAACATGTACATCTGATTGCCTCATAAGGCGGATACCATGCATGCTTAGCTTTCTTTTAAAAAAAACATTTCTCATGCATATATAACATAATCATTAGCCCGCGTCCGGGGTAATCATCTCATGCCGCCCACTAGTGGTGTCTGCCCGGCCAACTAGGCACGGTGTAATCATAAGCCGCCCACTATGCCCACCGTAGTGGTGTCTGCCCGACCAACTAGGCCCGGTGTAATCATACATAAAAATAAGCATGCATGAGAGCCCAATTAAAAGCTACAACTCTATCCGAGTGACATAAGGTCGGTAACCTCTGATTCTATTATAGGGTAAGCATTATCGCTATATCTCACCTTGAAGGAACAATTATCATAAGGTGAGATCAACAATAATGGATAAAATCAAGGAAATCATGAAATAAGCTCAATAATCTCATAATAGCATTAAAATCATAAGCTTTAGAATTTTTAGAATTAAAATCATCATCATCATGTTCGTCGTAGAAAACATCTCATCTTTAGTATCATAAGAAACTTTTAAGAATCATGAACTTCTAACTTTTGGAAGTGAGAAGGTGATGGAAACATATATGGAATCATACCATATGTGTTATATCCCGTATTTTGTACGTTGGGACATTCCGAGCTAACCATGAAAAGTTAAGGACAAGACTATTCCGGGATACGAGGTTGAGACTTTTGATATCCGATTTTATTTTAAGGCATAAGTTGCTTATGATTTTATGGGTATGGAATATTAAGTAAAATTTGGGGTCAAAAGTGAATTATTTGGAAGTTATTAATTCATGAAACCAAGCCATGCTTGGCCGTGTGGCATAGGTGGTTCCCACCCATGGCTTGGCCAAATTAAATTCATCCAAGCCATGTGTGGGCCATGGGACATTTGGATGAATCATATAAGTGAACATTAGATGACAAGCTAGGCATTTGTTCATCATTTTACAACTAGAAGCTTGGAGAAAAAGAAAGGAGAGGGAGGCTCGGCCAAAGCTGGCCGAATATGGCCATGAGAAATTGATGAAGAAAAAAATTATTTCTTCTAGGTTTTCAACTCATTGGAAGGTCCTAAATAACATGGAGTAATTGTTAGAGCAAGCAAACCATTCATTCTTGCAATTCTCAACCCAAGCCATGTTGAAGAACTAAGTGAAGAAGGTAAGTTTTCATCCTCTTTTCATATGTTATTGGTGGTTTATGTGTGTTGTGGTGTGTGAAAATGAATGAAATTCATGAAATATTGTGTATTGAAGTTGGGCCGTGGAGGTGTTGGTGGTGTTAGAGTGATGAACTAATTCTTATTTAATATTTTTGGTTGTTGTTGTATGGATTCTATGATGAAAATGAAGGTTTAATGATTTAAATTGAAGTTGGAGTCGTTTGTAGGTTGTTAGAGAAGATAATGTGATTTCAATATGGTTTCTTGTATTTATGAGAATGAAGTTGTTAGTGTGTGGAATGTTGGTGTAGTTTATGAATTTGGAAGAAAGAAATGTGTTGTTGTTGTTCTTATTGAATTTGGAGGGTTTCGGGTGATGTTGTAAGTTGGTTGGGCCATTTGGAATGTTGTGTAGATTGTTTGAAATGTTCTTGAGTTTTGTTTGAATGATTTCGGATTAGTGTTTGAATGTATAAGCATTGATGTTGGCTTGATTATATGTGGTTGATTTGAATATAAATGGAATGTTATCGAATTATGTAGAAAAGAGTTACTAACGTTAGAATGCGTTTTGAATTAATTGTTGATGTTGTTAATATTGTTGTTGGTATTGTTGTTGAAGATCTGGCCGAGTTGAATTCTCGGGGTTGTTGAACTTACAGGGGAAATGCTGCCCAAATTTCTGTAGATCAAGTGATAGCTTAGAATCGGATTCCTAAGTGCCTATGGCTAATGTTTGATATCTAATGACATTGTTGTAGATTTTGGGAAGCCAAGACTTAAATTCGGATTAGCTTAGGAAGCGGACGAGGTATGTAAAGCCTAACCTTTCTTTCTTTTGGCATGTCTT